>NC_050446.1:153343345-153583345 GCF_903995425.1 Onychomys torridus
AAGTTATGTAATTCACTTCACATCATTTCTCAATGTTTGCTTGTATATAGGGTGTGTATAAACATGGGAGAACCTATAAACTTATTAGTATTGGATTACTAGAGTCCCCTCCCTAATAACCAAATCAAAGATATTCTCATTGTCCACACTCCACCCCACACAGTCCCTAACAAGGTGTTTATAATGTTTGCAGGATATTGCCCTGTGACCAGGGATCAGCACTCACACTTCAGTTCTTTAAGTACCACTGGGATTGCCAACCTTTTTTTGTAGTCACTCTCCTGATATGCTGCTCATTTACATGAGGGTCAGCCCCCAGTACATCAGCTATTTTTTTATGGTTAATTTTTTTTATTATATTTGTGTTTTAATTTTACACATCAGCCATGGGTTCCCCTGTCCTCCCCCCTCCCATACCCACGCCCACCTTCCCCTCAATCCCTCCCCTCCATTCCCATATCCTCCAGGGCCAAGACTCCCCTGGGGATTCATTTAAACCTGGTGGATTCAGTACAGGCAGGTCCAGTCCCCTCCTTCCAGGCTAAGCAAAGTGTCCCTGTGTAAGCCCAAGGTTCCAAACAGCCAGCTCATGCACTAAGGACAGGTCCCGGTCCCACAGCCTGGATGCCTCCCAAACAGTTCAAGCTATTCAATCGGCTCACTTATTCAGAGGGCCTGATCCAGCTGGGGGCTCCACAGCCTTTGGTTCATAATTCATGTGCTTCCATTCATTTGGCTATTTGTCCCTGTGCCTCTCCATTCTTGGTCTCAACAATTCATGCTCTTACAGTCCCTCCTCTTCTTCGACAATTGGACTCTTGGAGCTCCACCTGGGGCCTGGCTGAGAATCTCTGCATCCACTTCCATCAGTTATTGGATGAGAGTACCAGCATGATAGTTAGGGTGTTTGGCCACCTGATCACCAGACTAGGTCAGATCAGGCTTTCTCTCGACCACTGCCAGCCAGTCTACAGAGGATGTATCATTGTGGATTTTTGGGGACCTCTCCAGCACTCTGCCTATTCCTGTTCTCATGTGGTCATCATTTATCATGGTCTGTTATACCTTGTTCTCCCTTTCTGTTCTTGATCCAGCTGGGATCTCCTGCTCCCCTAAGCTTTCTTTCCCTCAAACCTTGCTCTTCATTACTCCCACTGTCATCCAGGTTGTTCATGTAGATCTCATCCATTTCTCTGTCATTGTCTTTCCTAGGGTCCCGTTTTCTAGATAGCCTCCCTGGAGTTGTGTAGCAGTCTGGTCATCTTTGTTTTACATCTAATATCCTCCTATGAGTGAATACATACCATGTTTGTCCTTCTGAGTCTGGGTTACCTCACTCAGGATGATTTTTTTCTAGATCCATCCATTTGCCTGCAAACCTCATGATGTCATTGTTTTTCTCTGCAGAGTAGTACTCCATTGTGTATATGTACCATATTTTCTTTATCCATTCTTCAGTTGAAGGGCATCTAGGTTGTTTCCAGGTTCTAGCTAACATCAGCTATTTTAATGCTGTGAATTTAATTCTTTCAAAAGGCTAACTTTATAAGCACATTTTCACCCAGTTCCAGTGGCAAGCATGCCAGTGTCTCTTGCTTTAATAATGTCAATCATTGCCTAAGTAAAGTAGAAAAAGCTGGTTTAAAAAAAAAGAGAGAATTTGGCGTTGAAAGTGACATTTAAAAATTCACTTGCAAAAAAATAAACAAATAAAAATTCACCTGCAAGGTGTTAGCAATACCTTTGGAAAACTACAAGAGCCTGAGTTAGTCACCATGACCTATGGTTACTCTCAAGTATACTTGGTCTCATTCTCTAGAGTCTCTCTTCCACTAATGCTCTTGTGACCTTAAGAACAAATGAGTATATCTTAATGCTACTCAGTAGGAAATATAGCAAAGATTTATTGAAATAAATCTCAAAAAAACAATACTTTCATTGAGGGAAGAGATGACTTAGTCAAGTGCCTGTCACGAATGCATGAGGACCTGAGTTCAGAGCCTCTGCCCACATATAAAGATCTGGCTGTGGTAGTACACATCTTATATTCCCAGTGCTGAGGTGCAGAAACAGGCAAATATCTGGAGCTTGTCTAGCCAAACCAATACCAGGTTCAATGAAAGAGCCTCTCTCAAAAAATAAAGTGGCAAGAAACTGAAGGAAGTATCCAACATCGACAGCTGGCATCCACATACATATACATGCATGTACATGCATCTATCCTTAAGCACATGTGTACACCCCCACAGAAAGAAATATGCACATAGAAAATAATAATAAATACAAATAATAACTTTGGTAAATAATATAATTTTGATAAAATGATAATTAGCTTGGATCATTGTATGAATTTTTTTGTTTGGAGAAATTTTTCCTGTTTTTACTATAAAATTATCTCTAGCTGATGTTTACAAAGAGGAAGAATACTTAGAACTGTGTTGCTAGTGAACCAAAATCCCAAGGGCATTTCTCTACAGATGTGTGTCATGCCATTCTTCAGCATGCTAGAAAGATAGAACTGAATCTCAAATAACACCTTGTAAATTGCACCCTTCCGTACAATAGATGTAGGCCACAACTGCAGCACACCTCTATGAATATAAGTTTCTTGTGCCTGCTTTGTGATGCACAACAGTGACCAAGCCGCATCAAAGCAGTATTTAGTGATGTCACTCAAGAATGTTCTCTTTCCAGATTGAGAAACCAATTTTCAAAAAATGGCCATAGGTATGATAGAATATCACTATTTTCTATTCTTTTTGTCTCATACTGTTTAAAATCAGGGTATTCCATATATCTATCTCTATAATTTTGTTCAGATGACAGCATTATCTGGAAAAGTCATGGCTCCTCTGGATGTATATCCCAGTTCTCACTTTTACTTCAGCTACTTGTACTTAAGAGTTAAAGAACTCAAGCCAATTTTACAAACATTCCAGAGGATCGCTGTCAAGTCATATGATAAGCAAGTGAAAGGGAGAAAACAAAGAAATAGCTTCATTATAATAAACAAATTTAATGCAATTCTAGATATATAAAAACCTATTCCTTTATGGCTCAGTCCTTCAAATGGCTGAGTGTAATGAAGAACACAAAACGGAAAATTCTCTCAATACCAGTGTGTGATTTGTGAACCACAGTTAATCAGAGTAGCATGTTGGAGGGTGTACAACCTAGATTGTATAGAATCTTGAAGGACAAAGAAGAGGATGGCCTTGGGGAAGGGGAAGGAAGGATGTCCTAAGCAACTGAACCAGAATCAGCAGCCGCAAATGAAAGCAAATCTAAGGCAACAGCTATGCTTACTGGGCAGATAGCTGTGGAGGTTGGTGGAGATTGGCAGGGGAAGCGGGGGAGCTGCCAGGACTGATGGGGGCTAGAGGGGGCTGGTTGCTCTCCTCTATCTTCACTCATTTTTGAGAGCTTTCTTTTTACATACTTTTTTTACAACTAGTTTCTCCTCTTCATTCTCAAACTAGTCCAAAATGAAATTTATTTTAATAATAAAATACATTAATTATAATTAAGTCAATTTTTTCATTTTAAAACGACTAAAGTATTCTTCTAAAAGAAATGCACATTAAATTTAGGCTCTGGCACACAAAATTTGATGGCGGGGGAGGGTGGTTTCTGTGAGTTCATTGCAGGACTTCATTGCAGATTAAATATATGTTCATTCACTCTATTCTCTCGTTATATAAAGGGTGATTAGCCAGTTAGATTGGTAATATTTTCTCATCTAAGTTACAGATCTAATAATTCTAGATGAGACTGTCTCAAGATTGTTGATGTTTACATTACTTCGTTATGTAATAAACAATGACATTTGTGTTAACATTCAGTGATTGTCTCCAGGCACCCAAAGCTTTCTTTTCCACTGCTAAATGGCCCCACCCTTGTTATGCTTTGAAGTCATTTTAGTCTCTGCCAAGAGTTTTATTGCTCAGCTAGCTCCTGTTAAAGTTTCTAACTTTACATTAGGCATGCTTATCTCCATTCCATCTGACTGAAAGGGAGTATGTCACTTGCCCACTGGAGACAAATTCTTACTTGAAACACAAAGATGGAGTAGTTACCTAATTCCACCAAAGAAAGTGACTACAATCAAATTATAGACTGGCAGGGAGCTGGTATCCCTTTAGTAATCACTGAGCTCTTTTGCTATGTTATGTGAATTACATCATTTCTTATTCACTAACACCTTCTGCCGGTAACAACATTCTAGCCCCTAAAGTTATGTCTCTAAACTACCTTCCTTCCAGGTATATCTCCTTGTTATTAGAGTGAGACTCTGATCTTTTCCCTTCTAGTTATTTATATTTGGTCTCCACTAAGATACACACTCTCCCTGCCTCTGTCTCAGGAAGCTGATCCATAGGGATTGTATCATTCAGATTCCCTTGACGCCAGCCTTCTTATTGAGCCACTAGAAACTACCAGGAGAAGACTAGAAGATAAGAGGAGAAAGGAGTCCGTATGCTTCCCTTTTCCTTCCTCACTTCAATGCATCCGCTCTGAGTATAGTTCTATTCCTTCAGACCTGTAGCTATAGTGTCTCTCCTCCAGCTCTTATGTAAATGAATTCAAAATGGTCTTACAATATCTGGAGCCAGATATTGAGGTGAAAGCTGAAAGATCAGAGAAGCAGAGCAGCCTCACCTTGCCAACTCCATGAAATCCTCTGACTGAAAGCCTCTGAGTCTTAAAGTGGAATGTGTTTCCCTCTAGACTTTGACAATATAATACTTGTGATGGATATTGTCTTGATGAGTTCAAATCTACACCCCATCCCACTCACATTGCTTATTAAAATCAGCTAATTTTCATTCAGTTTACTTCTACCTAACAGAGTCACAAGTTTGGAGGGCACTTTTTCCATAACCCACTTTGATTACTTCATCTAAGTTTCCAGCCTTATGCTCACCAATGTAGCCATAGTTCACTGTAATTGAGTGGTTAGTGATGAGTGCATAATTTAGAATGTCTGGTTATACTGAAAGTAGTGCTTCTGTTGAATGGCTGAGAAAAACAGGTATTCTTTTACCTGATGAGTTTGTGTGGATGATATGCTTGAAATGATCAAACTGAAAATACCAGAGGCCACAGTGTCGATGAGGATCATTCTAGGAAAGGCAACTCAAATGACAAAGAATCTAGATTTAGTGGTGTCAATTAAATGGATGGAACAAGCTTATTATAATTTCCTATCAATGTTTCAGTCAAATAAGCCAAGACAGCATTTTTGCTTCAGCTCTCTGGACTGATATTTATCTACTTGTATAAAAAAAATCTAAAACTATATATCATCATCCCAAGTTTCAAATTTAAAAATTTCTCAAGTCTACTGCAATCACCCTATGAATGCAATCACCTTGATAGATGTAGTTAGATCCCTGAGATGTCATGAAATAGCTCACATATATCTGCAAGTATATCTCATGAGAACTTCTGTGTTTGAGACCTCAGTGTCACTCAGATCCTAGCTGTGTGTCTTCATGAATCACAAGTGAAGATGCCTCAACAGAAGTAGCATGCCTAGCTGGACTTATCCTAGTTACTTCTACAGTACAGTCAGGATCAATAGCTCTTCCTGAATCCATCCCACTTACTAAAATTAAGGTTCTAACCACCATTCCTTCTTTACCTATACTTGCATAGAAGACCAACTATGTGTCTTCTATTTCCCTGTATTCATACATGTGCTTCAGTTTAATACATCCCCAAAGTTTATGTGCTAGAAACTTAATCTCCAGTGCAGTGGCATTGGGAGGTAACTTCTTATTAGGCCTCATGAATGGATTAATATCATTATGCTATGAGTATGTTGGTTATGAGAGTTAGAAAAATGAATCTGGCCCAGACTTGTTTCTCTCTTATGCATTCTCTCTAGCCTTTCTGCCATGGATAATGGAATAAAAAGGTCTTTCTCAGATTTAGCACTCATTCTTTGACTTCCCAGCCTCCATAATAGTAATAAATCCTTATAAAATTCTCCAGTCTGTATTCCATGATAGTCCTGCAAAGGAGACTAAGATAAGACATTGATAATAATCTCTTCCTATGAACTACTGCTCAGTGGGTACCAATCACAGTCAATCTGTCAGCAACACAAATCTATACCAGATAGGGCCCACTACATTCTCCTATGTGCATTTCTTACATACCCATGGCAGAGTAGCATACATGGGCTGTATCTCTGCCCTATACATATACCTACACCTATAGCTTTATCTCCACAGAACTCCAGAGTATAACCAGCTTTTTCATTCTCTCCATTCTTTCTTTCAATACTTCAGTATTATTCTTCCCCAAAACCATGTGGGTGCATTAAAAATGTATTCATCCTGCTGTGGATATCGCTCTGTACAAATAAAATGCTGATTGGCCAGTGGCCATGCAGGAAGTATAGGCGGGACAAGAGAGAAGAGAATTCTGGGAAGTAGAAGGCTGGGGGGAGACACTGCCAGCCGCCGCCATGAAAAGCAACATGTAAAGACATGGTAAGCCACAAGCTATGTGGCAAAGTATAGACTAACAGAAATGGGTTAATTTAAGATAGAAGAAGTAGATAACAAGAAGCCTGCCACAACCATACAGTTTCTAAACAATGTAAGTTTCTGTGTGCTTTCTTGGTTGGGTCTGAGCAACTGTGGGACTGGCGGGTAAGAGAGATTTGTCCTGACTGGGCCAGGAAGGAATACTCTAACTACATCATCCTAGTAAACATTTTCAATAATAAGTATATGTAATATCTATTATTAGATTCTCTGTGGAAAGGTAAATAAAATTGAGTATCAACCAGTTGACTTTAAGACAATTCAAAGTGGTAGGAAAAGTAAGAAAACTATACGAAAAAGTAATATGGCCCAATGGGGTGGTTGGAAAGAAACTGGCCCCATAGGCTCACAGGGAGTGGAACTATTAGGAAGTCTGGCATTGATGGAGGAGGTGTGGTTCTGTTGGAGGAAGTGTGTCACTGGGGGTGGGCTTTGAGGTTTCAGAAGCTCAAGCCAGGGCCAGTGTCTCAATCTCTTCTGCTGCCTGTGGATCCAGATGTAGAACTCTCAGCTCCTTCTCTAGCACTATGTCTGCCTACACGCTACTATGTTTCCTGACACAATAATGGACTACACCTCTGAACTGTAAGCCAGTCCCAATTAAATTTTTTCCATTTATAAGAGTTGTTGTGCCATGGTGCCTCTTCACAGCAAAACAAAACAAAACCCTAAATAAGACACCCATAATAGAGAATTCCAAGGAAGGAGAGCTAATGTATGTCTGGAGAATTCAGGAAGGATAATGAAATGGAAGGCATGCCTACTAATGGTTGGAGAGAATTTGCAGTACAGTCAGCTTCATTCAGTACTTTTTGCTCTAACATGACCAAACTATCTAGTAGTCAGTCAATACCTACAAAAGGTAAAAAGGTTCCTGTCTCACTCAGAAGCAATGTCCTCATTAAAATTAACTGAAAGGGTTTTAGGGGGTACACTTATTTTTGCTCCACTCATTTCACTCTGCACTCTCCAACTGATACCTGACATTTTTAGGACATGTCTAGCACGCACCCACCTCAGAGGCTTTGCACTTGACATACCCCAGCCTGGGGCATTCTTTCCTCACATATAGCCAGGCTCAAACGCCTCCTCAGTCAGGCCTTTCCAGGTTTCCCTATGAACAACTGAGCCCTGACTGTTCATCCACTTGTGCACTCCCCACTCTTCTACTCTGCCCTCGCCACTTCTAACCTTCTATTGACTTTGAATTCACTTACCTGCCCTGACTAGAATATAAGTTATCTGAGAACATAATTGATGAATATAACTAATTGCTGAACTCATTTGCTTCTATACCTATTTAAATTTAAAACAATCATACATTTGGGCATTACTTGCATTTTGGTGCTGCTGATATGACACTGAGAGTCAGATGACAAAAATTTTCTCAGGATTAGAGAACTAGAAAATTTTGACACAAGAATCCAGAATCAGTCTGTTGAGTAAGAAGGCTCATACATTTAGGGAAAATATCAGTGACTAGGGGGACTAAGCTTTATGAAAGCAGAATTTAGCCAAGACATAGAAGTTTTTTCTTTCTTTTTTTAATAGAGAAAATACCAGAAATAGAGAGATAGAGACTCAAAAGCTTGGGACATAGATATGAAATTGCCTGGGCACATATACAGATGGGATAATATGGCTATGAGTGTAATGTGTCTCAAAGATGACTTTTACATTACTTTAAAATTATGCATATGTGTATGTGTTTGTGTGTGAGTACATGCATGTGAATGCAGGCATCTGTTCAGCTGAAGAGGAGGTCAGATCCTTCAGAGTTGGGTTTAAAGGTGGTTGTGAGCTGCCCAACATGGATGCTTAGAACCAAACTCTGGTCCTCTGTAGGGGCAGTGCACATTCTTCACCACAGAGCCATCCCTCCAACCTCATGGTTTTTAAAAGAAAAAAATTAGCAAATCAGGATGAAATGAGATTCATTTCTATGGCCTAATGAATTCTATTCTTTTCAATAGGAAAGTGAGGCAGTAAGTAAAATAAAGCCACACAAGTGCTAAAGGAAGTTCCCTGCCAGGATGACGGTGAGAGTAAAACTGGGATTTTTCAGTAGCTCTATTTAAATGTTCATTACAAGGTGACAAATTTAAAAAGTCATGAGACGGTGGAGAGTGCACACATTTAGCTTACATTAGCATGGACAAGACAGTGCTGGCTTCTGTGAGTACACTGAATCTTTGTAAGGCCAGGACAAACATTACATTTTCAAAAGTAGTCTGGGACACATTATTAAGCCATGGGGACAGGCTAAACAGAATCTTGCTAGAAATTGTGTATCCTGGCTTCTCTGGTAAATCAAAGACTTATTATCACACAAGTTAAAAAGTTCCAGTAAGTTATCACAACCTCTCCATTTGCAGAGAAGAAATTAAACCTAAAGAAACTCAGTGCCACAGTCAGGCCTCAAACATTCCTAAGCACCAAGTCAGCACCAGACTCTACCTCCCCACTCTGAGTTCTGCGTTCACTGTCCATTCTGACACACAGAGTGTCTGCTTCTTACAGACACTTTGGAAACTAAGATAAGGTTCTCTGTGGGAATTGCTCAGTGCTGTTTAATGAAACACCCTTGAGAGAATCTTTATGCAAATATCTGAAAACCAGAAGTCACTGGTTCAGGTTCAAATTCAAGTTAATAAAGAGATTTATTTATAGAACATTAACTGAATATTTTTATAGTAGTAGAGTTTATTTTACCACAGATTTTCATACAAGTATCATCAAGTAGTTTAAAACACAGAAGCATCCTAACAATATAAGAAACTTCAAACCAAGATTTGGAATTCAGGATGACGTCTGTCCAGTTTGGGGCTCACATATTTCACTCTCATCACAGAAGTTGCCTTCTCAAGGAGGCACATTGTCTTCCAGACCCTCCCACAGCATCTACATTCCAACACAGGCTTGACCTCAGCCAGCAGCACGCAATCCATAAATTCTGTAGTACTATCTCTTACTCTAATTGTACTGACTTTCACGTGCATAGATAAAAATTTACATCTCAATCACTTCAAATACACTTACCTCATCTGAGTAGATAGAAAAAAGTAGAAACGCAAAGGCTACTCTAATTGGGAAATCTCAAACATTCACAAAAAGTCTTTGTTCAAAGGAGCTGTGAGAAAATTAAGGAGAAGAAAATGTACAAATAGATAATAAGTCTTTTTAAAAGGTAGTCTGTGTTCTAAGGCATTGGGGAGCTTTGTTGCAATAATAACTTAAGATTTAGAGCCTATGTTCGATTATCATTAGGATCTATTTATCTTCTACAAAATTTGTCTGGCTAACATTTTGATTTTACTTCCCCTTACATTCACATTTTAGGAATCCTGGAGCAATAACCAAAATAACCAAACCATGAAATAACAATAAATAGTCTTGTGTGATAATCCACCATGAAATTTCATTGGGTTTACTACAAATGAAAAATAAAGATGTCAATGTAGCATCATTACAGCATGAAGCAATACATGTAAGCGCTTGAAGAGAAAAGCCGATGCATTCATGCAACTGAGTTACTGTCTGTCACTCTACAACTGAATGAAGCAGAGTAAAAGATGAATGCACAATACAGTCTGCTGCATTAAGTGAAATGGAATGAGAAGCACTTTAATTGGATAGAATTTAAGAGCTGAATTACAAATGCCACACAAATAAACAGCTCTAAATAATGTGTTTTTCCAGTTAAATAATGACTTTAATAAAACAGATGAAAATGTAGGCTGTGTTGTTTTTTCCTGGCTGTCAGAATCTCATTAGCATTTCAATTTAAATTCTACAAGTGCACTCAAATCTCTCATGTGTACATCTGGCATAACTCAAAACACTGCCTTATTTGTTAAAAAAAAAATTAAGGCAAATGAGCCAATTCACAATATCTTCCAGTGATATTTTAATGGATGAAAACAACGTTGTTATTTTAGTGTTGTACAACAGCAGGAGACTCCATGTGAAGAAACAGAAAGGATTTAGATGACACTTTCGAAGAAAATTTGTGCTTATGAGAAAAATCCTGAAAACATACCTTCAAATTATCTCATCTATAAAATTAACACATGAAACATGCTTATAAATCTTTAGAACAAATTCAGGAGTGATATTTTTAAAAACTTACTAATAGGTCAAAATAAGTTCTGGTAAGTAAATATCACTTTGAAATGTTATGTGGTAGAGATTTCTTATTATATAATCATTAACACCAAAAACGAAAACTGTAGGGAAAAGGCTTCAAACTATGTTTAGCAAAAGCTGTAGATCAACAATGTATTTAAAATTTGCACAGAAGTATTTTCAGTCTGTGTATTCCTCCAGTTTTAGCCCAGAGTTCTGATTCTTAAACAGGAACCAGAAATTCAAAGTTTTACCTTATATGACGGATGGCTGAGATGCAAGTTAATATATAGATCACAACTTAGGCTACACTAACCTAATCAAGGTTAAGCTGAGATTCTTTAGACTGATAATTAAATTTCTTCATAATCTAGATTTATTCTAACTTTTAATCTAGTAGGAATGAACCATCCAATTTGGTCAACTAAATCCCATGGCCACTATCTTGGGTTAGTGATGAGTACAAAAGACCAGACTAACACCAAAGTCATAAGTGTTGCCTATGACCATAAGGGAACCCACCTAGCTCAGTACAGATCAAAGGACAGGGAGAATCAACATAGACCTTATAAACAGTGTGATCCTAATTCAAGCACCCCAACAGGTAGGAACTGCATAGACAAAAGAAAAAAAAAACTATCACAGTAGGGGTTAGGAGTGGGAGGGCACAGTTGGCTAATGGAAATTGGTCCCTACTAAATTTACTTAAGCTGCTTCCTTTAGGATTTTCAAATACAAAAGAACTTTTAGGGTATAAAGGTAAGTTGTTTTATGCTGAATTTGATGAATTTAGTTAGAATTATAGTAACTACATTTTTAGGTCAAGGAAGAAACCAGCTGTATGCAGCCTGTTGATATTTCAGAAATCACTTTATGACAGCATCATTTAACATGAGTCTCTTCTTATTCAGGATCTGCTATCCTAGCAGTAATGATAATGATACAACAAGGATCATCAGGAGTCTCTCTCCTTTCCTTGTGGAGGGGCCTTGTGTGTTTTCTATCCAGTCTCATTTAAAACATCATCATGACATTATCCTTGACAACTTTCTTGCTTCCGTTTGTAAACCTGCTCTGGCAAGAAAGTTTAAATGATAGCACTCTAGTATAAATGGTGAGAAGAAGCCAAGCAAGAAAGGGTCTAAAAAAGAGTGATTCAGGCAAAAGGCAATACAAGCACTGAGTCCAAACATCTTACTTCTTCGATAAAAGATCTTTGGAATAAGAATTCCCTCAACTCTACATTAACTCTTCATTTTCAATTCATTCTAAAGAGTATTGTTTAAAACTAACATTTGTGATACTAATCTCATACCACATATAAAAATTATTTTCAGACAAATGAAAGATGCAAATGTGGGCTAAGGAGATGGGTAAAGGCCTTCTGATACAAGAGTGAGGATCTGAGTTGGAATCCACAGCACCCATAGAAAGCCGGCCACATGAGCACATATCTGTGATGTCAGCATTCTTATGATGACAAGGAAGATTAGGAAAGGAGAATACAGACAGCTAGCTCTATGCAACAATGACAAAAGACCATCTCAAGCAAGGAAAAAGACAAGAGTCAACACAAGAGGTTGTCCTCTGACTGCCACACTATGTTCCCACATGTCTACACACACACACCACACACACACACACACACACACACACACACACACACACACACACACACACAAGATGGGACAACAAGAGAACAAGATGAAAATGCAATAACTAAAACTATAAAATTTTAAGAGGAATACAACCTGGACACAGTAATGGTTTCATACATATGACACCAAAAGTATAGCACCCAAATTTAAAAAGGTATAAACTGGATTTCAGCACAACTAGAAACTTAAGTGCTTTAAATAAAAGACATCATCAAAAAAGCTATACTGAGTAGGAACCTACAGAGTGGGAAAAGAACTGCAAATTCATGTGTCAAATATAAGTCTAGTATCCCAAATATAAAAGAATATCACAACTCAATAATGACAAATAACCCATGGAAAGTAGATGAAGAATGCAGAGTGGCACTTCTCCAAACTCATGTGAATGCTCAGTGCTCACTTCAGCAGCACACATACTAATACCAGAAAACACAGAGATGGTTAGCACAGCCCCTTTGCAAAGATCATATACAACTGGTATGAAGAGTCTCATCATCCTTAGCCATCTGGGAAGTAAAAATCAAATCAACAGTGTGATGCCACGTTACTAGGGTAGCTATAGTATTTTTAAGATGAAAATTTACAAGTTTGATGAGAATCAGGAGAGACTAAAACCATTACACACAAATGCTGAGGGTGTAAAATGGTCTCTGTGGGAAACCATTTGGTAGTCCTCAGAAAGTAAGATTAACATCTGACCCAGAGTAGTGGTTTGATAAAATATGTCCCCCATAGGTTCCTGTATTTGAATACCTAGTCCCCAACTAGTGGTGCTGTTTGGGGAGGTTGCTGAACCTTTAGGATGTGCAACCAGGAAACTGCTAGGGACAGGCTTTGAGGCTTTGTATCCTTACTACACTTTCTGTTAATTCTTTCTTTCTGTGTGTGGATAAAGATATGATTAGACAGCTTTCTGCTTTGTGGCATGTAATACATTCCCTGGCAATAAGGACTCTAGTCCTCTGGAACCATTAGTCAAAAATAAACCCTTTCTTCTAGAAGTTGCTTTGAGTCATGGTATTTGAGCACAGCAACAAATACACTGAATAGAGTCATAATTTAACCAAGAGATTCTTAAACATATATTCATGCAAATACTACACAAAAATATTTCCAGAAAAATAATTCATAAAAGAAACAATACGAATTTCCATCAACAAATGAATATATAAATGAAGTTGCATATCTGAACAAGGAGTAGTGTTTAGTCAAAAAGGGGGGAGGATAAAGTACTGATACATGCTATAATGTAACTCTAAAGAAAATTTTAAAATATTGTGCTATATAAAAGAAGACAGACATAGAGATCACAGACTAGCTCAGCTATTTATATGAAATGCTTAGACAGCGAATCTAGTAAAAGAAAGTGGACTAGTAGTAGACTAGAAGCAAGGGGTTTCAGGAAGCACAAAGGGTGGTGACAGCTAAGATTCCTTCTGGAGTGACAAAAAAATGTTCTGAAATTAGATGCTGATGATGGTTGCACAACATTATAAATGTCCACTTGGAAAGGGGACTTTTATGATGCATGAATTACATCTCCACTTTTTTAACTCTGGGATGAAACAATAATTCTTAGCAGACCAGTTCATGATTGTCTCCTTTACTCTAGTTTGATAAAGACATGGTCAAGAAATGACAGAATAATGAATTACTAACAGAAGTAATTGAACATGTAGAGCAAAAAGAAAGTCAATATTTAACCAAAATATCAACCTATCTAATCCCAAGTATGATTAACATACAATATCCACACAGAACTGCTATCCTCTTTTAAAATAAATATTTATAAAAATAGCCTGCAACTATCAAACACCAAGTATTACCTTTGCATTGTCACTGTATTCAAGAAAGAAATGTTCTAGTTTCATTCTCCAGTAACCAGGCATTCAACTGGGACTTTCACTGTGCCACTGGCCACACTTCATGGATAAAACAGTGTGAGTGCAACAGAAACATTGAAATAAGGTACATGAAGGAAACGATTACATAGTAACTATTTAACTTCCACTTGTCTGTAGCAGCTTTATTGCTTTGTTGTTGTTCTTCCATGACAGAGAGACAATCCAAAAGTCTAGACAGTAACTCAGGTAATAGTACTGACTGTTTATATAATTTTAAAATGAAAATTGTAGTAATATGATAAAAATAGCCCAAACCCCAGCTGTTATCATCTTGATCACATCACTGAATTTTACATATATATACCCATATATACATATGTATGTATGTGTGTATGCATGCATGTATGTACTGTTCTAATTAAGCAATGGCTGGTGTGGGGATGACTGTGCAAGCTCCCAACACAAAATATACCCCAAGAACAAATCTGAAATGCACAAAATATTTACATTATGAAGAGAAGATGTAGCTTCTGAAATGTGCTCTACATGTCAAACTTGGGGTCACATGCTTTCATTCAAATGACGATACTTAGTTACAGTAAGTTGCTAAACCTCCAACTTTCTTTTTTTCCTTGCCAGGACAGCTGCTAACCTACTCCATAACACCTAATGGTAGTATAATAAACAGATTTAAAAATGGTGATTTAGCTCAGAGCAAGATGGTAATTTAGTAGTAACTAGTAGTCACCAGAGGCTGGGAAGGAGATAACAGAGAGCTGTCATTTTATTGGGTACAGTTTCAGCTTGAGATAGCGAGAAAGTTCTACAAATGTGGTATAGTTGCGTATCAATGAGTACGCTGCATTATATATGCTAAGTGAGTGGAATAATAAATTTTATTGTGTATATTTTGCTAAAATGTATTAAAAAATAAAAAGTAAAAATCTGATTTGGCATTGATTTGAGCATCTCCAACACATCAGGCCCATTTCCAGCCTCCAGGTCCACTTAGCTTGCTTAGTGGTCGATACCACTTCTTCAGATACCCTTGTCACAGATTTGGTGCATCTTCAAGGAATCTGTCTTCATCCATTTGGACATATACTGATTCTACTTAAACTTAACTAGACTATTTTTAATATACAAATGAGGTCATTTCATTTTTATATTTCTAATGCAATCAAACATACAGTCATTAAATGAATGAATAAATCAATAACATTCAAAAGAGAATGTCCAAAAAGACACAGGCAGGAGAGAAAATTTATATGCAAACAATATTAAAGAATGGTTGAAAATATATAAAAATTATAAAATATAAGATTAAAAGCATAGGGGCCAGAGAGATGGCTCAGCCATTATGTGTACCTATCATTTTTGTACCATGTTCAATTCCCAGAACCCACATGGTAGTTCATAACCCTCTGTAACTTCAATCTGGTGCCCTCTTCTGACCTTCGTGGGTACCAAGCACATACATGGTACACATAAATACATGCAGGTAAAATACTCATACACATAAAATAAATAAATTTGATGTTTCTAAGTAGAAAACACGGACATGACTCAGAAACATTAATTACATTCACATCGTAGACAACCATCACTCTTACAGAATCTTTTAATCAACCTGAATAGAAGTTTTCTTCCTATTTTTTATTAATTTTATTTTATGAATAAATCTACTTCCAAAAAGACTCTCTGTTTCTCCCTAACTATAAGACACATCCTTATGACTGGGCAATAGTGGAGCTCTATTTTAATGTCTCTGAGTTGTACACTTAAAATAGTTAAAATGAAGTTTTAATTTTATATATTCATATGTTTCTCTACAATGAGGAAAATGATCAGAGTACATAATATAGTTAAGGAATAGAAACCAGGTAAGCTAACCACAGTGAAGTGTAGTGGATCAGAATTGACACATTCCCAAACAGTGGGAGGCAGCCATTGGAAGCCTCTCTGACCCCTGTGACCAACAGGAACTCTCATCTTCTCAATGTCTTCATATGCTAATAGGAATGATAATAAAGCTCATCTTAGTCACTGTCACTATCTTAAAACAGTAACACACAGTAAGCATATCTGAGTAATGATCACAACTTCCATAAGAGAAAAATCCAAGGTAGGTTTAGAAAAGTTTATACGCATGCTAAATCTGACAATGTGTTTCCAAAGTACAGTGAAAAGTGAGAAAACACTTTGAACAGGGCAAACAAAATGAAATAAAATTTGGAGTCTAAGAGATTTAGATAGAAAAAAGAAAAAGAAAAAGGAAGAAAAGGCCTTGAATGTAAAGGTCACCATTTGTTGGCATTATGTTTTCCAGGGAAATCATCTTTCACAAAAGTAGTTAAACAGAACAAAACCTGTTCAGGATTTAGAGTCAGTTCTGCCAAAAAGCAAAAGCTAGTTTCTAGAGATCTTTTATGGTTGCTTCAAGTATTTAAAAAAAGAACGAGAAGTAAAGAGAAGAAAATATTTAAGAAATGCACACCCAGAATATTGACTTGTTTTTTGTTGCCCCAACTTTCTCTCTCTCCCAAAATAAAATAGTGCAGCCCAACTCTTTGACCTCTCTGGAAGTTTCTCTTTTGTGAGTCACTTCCTCTCCACAGTCAGGCTCCAGTCAGACATCAGTCAATGAACTCTATAGGAACCCAGAGAGAGGCCATGGGATTAGTAGCCAATACACCCATTTCTGTGAACATTTTTAGGAACATATTTGCATGTTCACATTCACTACTTGGACAATGGAATATAAAGGAAACTATGTTTTACATTTCTGGTCTAGACACTAAGAACACTGGTCTCTGGGTCTGCAAGATGTTAGATGAGAAAGATGCTTGCTGTACAAGTATGAGGACCTGAGTTCTGATTCCCTACACTCATGAACTTCACGGTCATACATGTAACTTCAATCCTATAGAGGGCTGGAAGAGGCCAGCTAAACCAGTGAGATCCAAGTTCAGTAAAAGCTCCTCTCTCAAGACACATAGGGCACTGGTGTTCTGTTCTGGTCTTCACATGCCAGTATCTGGGAATCTTCACATGCATACACATATTCTTACACACACACACACACACACACACACACACACACACACACACACACACTAGTATACTTACATAAAGCACTTGGTAGCGTCTATGTTAGCACTCTTGGAATACAGAAACATCATATAAAAAGTACAGGACACTTTGGTAGACACTTTGGAAAAGAGAAACTGGAAAGGCTCTATGGCTACATGAAAAGAAAAGCTACCATGAAACACCACCGACCCTCCCCATACACACATGCACCACTGTCGCTAAGGCCAGATGATTTTGGTCTTAGGCATTGCCTAACGAAAGTCACAACAAAAGAAATGTTCACTTGGGCCTCAAAAAGACACAAAGCAGGAAAAAAAAAAATGGATCAGTGTGGGTATTTTTTTTTAATTTGGAAATAATTTTAGATTTAGAGTTTTAAAAAATGCAATATCCTCTTTATCTAACTTCCCCCAATGTTAGCTTATGTGGTGGTATTGTGTTCCCCAAAATACTGTGCACAATAATAAACTTATCTGTGCTCAAAGAACAGAACAGCCACTAGATACAGAGGCTAGAAAATGGTGGCACTCACACCTTTAAATCCTAGCATTCCAGAGGCAGAAATCCCTCTGGATCTCTGTGAGTTCAAGGCCACATTGGAAACATCCAGGCTTGGTGACTCATGCCTTTAATCCCAGGGAGTGATGGCAGAAAGCACAAAGATAAGACCAGAAACTAGAAGCATTTGGCTGGTTAAGCTTTTAGGCTTTTAGCAGCAGTTCAGCTGAGATCCATTTGGATGAGGACTCAGAAGCTTCCAGTCTGAGCAAACAGGATCAGAAGAACTGGCAAGGTGAGGAAGCTGTGGCTTGTTCTGCTTCTCTGATCTTTCAGCGTTCACCCCAATACCTGGCTCCAAGATTTGATTTTATTAATAAGAAGGGGTCGTGTGAGAAGTTCTTGGGTACAGAGGACTTGTTAAAAAGCCTGAACTTGGCCAGGCATGGTGGCCCATACCTTTAATACCGGCACTCAGGAGACAGAGGCAAGTGGATTTTGTGAGTTTAAGGCCAGCCTGGTCTACAGAATGAGTTCCAGAAAGGCCAGCACTGTTACAAAGAGAAACCCTGTTTCTAAAGACTAAAAAATAAAAGCCCTGAACTAAATAAACTACAGATATACTCAAATTTCATCTTTTATTCCTAGTATCCTATTCCAGAATCCAAAGCAGGAATTTATTACACTTAGTTACTGTTTCTCCTTAGTGTCCTGCAGCATGTGACAGTTATGCATGATTTCTTATATCTGTCAGGGCCATGGCACTTGATAATAACTGGTGATCCATATTGTCAAAGCTCTTACCATTGGGTCTTGCTGATGTTTAGTTGTGGTTACATCAGGGATCAGAATTTGTGATGAAATTACCAAAAGTGTGATATTATATTCTTCTCAATCATGGGGTGTAGGGTGTAGGTAGTAAGTCTACATCCTACATATGTTGCTATTTGAGACGTACTCTTGATCTATTGCCTGGCTGACCTCAAGTTCCTATGGCCAAGAAATCATCCTGACTCAGTCTCACCAACATGCCCAGCTTAGTAAATAGTTTTGCTATCACTGTTCTCTCCTTTATAACTGATGAGCACATTCTATGAGACATTTGAAAGTATAAACATCTTGCTCCACCTCCAGGTGACTTAGCCTACTCATGCCTTGATGAAGCATTACAGCTTTCAATTCTATAGTTTTGGTGTTAATAATGCTTTGGTGTTTTGTTTTGTTTTCAAATACTTTTCAAATTTGTGGACTTTTAAAGAAAGAGTTATTTGTCCACATCTATGCAATATTTATACAGACAAGTATATATATATTATTCTATGGGATATAACTTGATGTCTTCATTACTTCTGTTCCTCCAGTTGTTCTAGCAGAGGCACAAGGAGGTCCTTCACATGGGCTCCTGTGTGGTGTTTATTGGCTAATACTCTCTTTCAAGCATTTATTTTCTAACACCCTAAGGTGATCCCAGAATCATACTGTTTTTTCTCTGCCTTACTCCTAGAACAATAAAAATCTGAGTGTTTTGTTTTATTTTGTTTTTTAAATTAGAGAATGGTATGTAAAAAATCAAGATCAGCCACTACCTCCACACTGCTACTGAGGTACTACTGCTCCTCAGGCCATCCAACAGACAGAGCTAAGAGACATATGTATATATGGATGTATGAATATGTGTATTAACCTATGCATACACACAACTCTCTCTATATATGTATAAGGGTACATACATATAAATGTACATATATAGGAAAAGTTCATACTGATACCTCTGATTCCAATTTATTACAAGGTTTATTACAGTCTAACTTCTTTTCTAGTCCATAATTTCTTTCTCAATAGAAACTCAGTTGTCAATATCCACAATTCATCTACTTATTTGCTCAGTCCTAGAATACATATAAGGTAGTTACAGAATAACTAACTGGTATGGTTAGTTTATCAACAGCCATATTTAATAAAAATAGTACAGTATTTGTTCACTAGGGCCAAAATTGTTTCCCAAAGTTGCTCAAGATTAGTTCTTTGGGTTCCCATCCCCTTCAGTTTGCTTACATGACTCATATGTAACACAGGTAGCTTCATTTGTCACCATGTATAGTCATTTCATGTCTACCCTGCACATAATCCTGGTTGATTTTAACAGTTAAAGAAATACAAAAGCCACATACTTGTCTTTGCTACTCTGGCCATAGCCTCTGTTCTTTCTACCATATTTATTACTCCCTCTAGGTAACTAATTAACTCTAATTTTGACTCATCTTCCCTGCATGGTTTTGGGTGGCCTGTTTGTTTAGGCTTGGGTGGTTAGTTATGTGGTATTAGAATATCATACTCCAGTCCTTCCTTGTGCATGTTAGACAAACACTACTACTGAGTTACATCCCTAGCCCTCAATTTTTTGTTTATGTTCAAAAGAGCAGAAAACAAATATATTTTCTATTTTATCTCTTACATTATGAGTATTGCCCTAAAGATACATTCTTGTATTTTTTCGATATTTTTCTCTAACAGAATTTATTAGAAATAATTTCAAAGACGTTCACAGATATCTCTTCATCAGTACCTTCCATGTCCTACTGAGTGGATACAAAACATCTTCATTTAATCACACACTCTCTAGCTAGGCTGTTTCTAGTATTTTACAGTTATAGAAGTCATCTTTTTCTGCATATTTTCATAAATGTGAATTTTCAAGAGTTGGAAAGATAGTGTGACACATGCTTAGAAGAGGGATTTCTAGGTAAAAAGATAAACAAGTGTTTCTTTAAGTATTTAGCAGCTTTCTCTCCTAAGTGGATGTTGATTTGAATTTCTACAAAAATCAGAGTGAATATTTCCCTTCAGACTTAGCCATAAAATTCATCATATATTTTTTACACTGCCATTTTAAAAGCTAAGGAACAACATTTAATTATTTAATATAAATGTCATTTGTCATGTTTGAGGTCACTTTTACCCTTTTCTGATGAATGTCCATGTATTTCTCTTTCTACATACTTTTTGGTCCTTTGATTTTCTTTTCTTTTCACAGTAGTGCTGAGAATCAATCCATAACTCTAGCTGGGCAAACCTCAGATCTCAACCAGTTAGCTAAACCTGAGCCTTGTCCCTCCTGGCTCCTCCAGTCTTCTTTCCTCTTCCCTCTTCTTATGCCCTTCTTCCTCTTCATCCTTCCCTCTCTCCTTTCCTCTCCCTCTCTATTTGTCTGTTTTGTTTTTTTTTTCTGGCCTGAAAAACACCATATCCATTTTGAATCTTGGACTTGTGTTATTCAGATATTAAGGATATCAGCCTTCTGTTTGTGGTAGGTGGTCTGACTATTTTCTTGTACTTTATCTTTTGTGATGTGCCAGCTACAAAAATCTTCTATATAGTCAACTTTATCAATCTTTTCAATTTTTGACTCCGAATTCTACATAAGGTTAAAAAACAGCACATATTATCTTCTAGGGCTCATGTGTACTTATATGCACATCCATAGTTTTGTTGATATTATTGTTTTACATTTAGAATTATTTGAGGCCATTATTTTGGGGTATGTACTATGTAAGGTATCTTTTTCTGAGTGTCCACCCAATGTCCCAGCACTGTTTATTAAAATGTCTAGCCCAGTTATTTGATATCTTGTATTTATCATACACTAAATGTCTACATGTATTTGAGTATGTACTTAATTATGGACATTTTATCCTATTAGAATGGCCCACTGGTAAATCCAAGCTTGAATGTTACCTGGTTTAATTACATAGAGTGCAGTGGAAGTCTACTTGTCAGCTCTACTCAGGATTGTTTGTGTTTTGGTTTTTTCCCTAATAGAGGTATTGCACATCACTCATTAGAGTTATGCTTAAGGATTATTTAATTTTCTTCATCACTGAATGGTCACTAATTCAAGCAACTACATTTAGAAATGTTCTGTTCTCCAACACTGACAGATTAGCTATCAAAACTCCATGTCCAACTACCAAACATTAAGTCAGAAACATGACTGTGCTACTTCCAAATAAAGGGAAAAGAGAACTGGATTAAGTGCTTCAGAAACAAGATAATATTAAAGACAGAGCATCTGTGCTTATATTGAAAGGTATAGATTTTAAAGCTTAATAAGGAAAATTGAATGCTATAAAACATGGCATTAGTTGCTCAAGCTATTTTTGCAGAGGAAACAGAAAAATAAAATCTAGAGAAAAGAAATTCCAGATGACAGGAGTTTGTTGTTTCATAGCACAATGGGAAAAATTATAACTAAAGATTTAGAAGAGTACTTTCTATTATATCAATGCCAGATTTTAGCAACTCCAGTGAGCACATTCAGCTTTGTGTATTTGTAGAAGTTATCATGGAAAGGTCATCACCTTATTTGCACAAACACATTATTATGTAAAACTAAGTAGTTGAAGAGTCACACATATTTAGTTCAAACCCTTTGCCATCTGTTGCGTGTGTGTTTCATGCATTCTAATTATTTTGAAGACTTGCAGAAGCTCTACATTTAAAAATGCCGTCTGTCACCAAAGAATATCTCACAGTCCTATGATTCACTGTAATTTATTCAATAAACTAATAACTAGTGAGAAGAACAGACTCATGTTTGATTCCCTCTGGACTCTTTATTTTAGGTGTTGCATTGAGAAATCTACAATTAACCTTAGCTTGCAAATATGACAGGCAAACTTGGTACTCTTTATGGAGACATGCCTCCACAGTTCCTCCTGAACCTGGAATACATGTGAGCTTAGTGTAAAAAGGTAAATCATCAAATACTGAAACAATATGATAAAACCCCACTTGACTATAAAATATGAAAATGGAAATGTCATCCATTAAATGTCCAGATCCTGGATGTTACCTAACAGATGCCCAAAGATACACATTATAGCTAAGTTCACATATACATTTCAGAGAAGAATTTTTAAGTTCTTACCCAGTGTCTACTTGGTTATTTTCCACATAATTTGAAGAAGTTACTATAGATTTCCCATAGACATCAATTATGCAAACCAAACTCAATAATATACTTTCACTTGGGATTTTCAGAGGAGGCTAGCTGACCTAGAAGCAGGAAGTCATAAAATTCAGTCTCCCTGCTTTTCCTTGTTTTCTGGACTCCTCGAGCCTTCCTGTCTCACCAAGGGAGGAAGAAACAGAGCACATGTAATGGATACAGATGGGGTAAAATGGTTTGCATACAAAAATAACAATTATAGGCCATGAGAACATGTCCTCACCTCATACCTTCCAAACTTGTCAATCGGGCTCCGGTCTACCATCAGTGAAGCACAGCTACACCTCTCAGTCACAGACTCTGTTTTGGAAAGAGTCTTAAGTGAAGCCCAAAGAGGACAAGAAAACAAAAACAAGGCTAGTTGAAGAGATTCTAGCTTCAGACTCTTACAGCTACAGCAACTAGTAAATACAGCCTAACTCCAAACTAGGTAAAGATTAAATTTCTCAGTTAAGACCTATCTAATTCAGTTTCTTTTACTGTTAAGACCTATCTAATTCAGTTTCTTTTACTCGACATGGGTTTTGACCCCAAAATTACAAAACATGTTAAAACTAAAAACCCAGTTCGAACAGACAAATGAAGCATCAGAACCTGACTTAGATGTGGCTGAAATTTTTGAACTATGAGAGAAGAAATGTCAAATAATATTAACGTTAAAAATACTTAAGGAAAATCCAGTCCAGATTTACATAAGCAATGTAACCTGAGATACAAACTCCAGAAAAGAATCAAAAGCGAGTGTTAGAGATTTTAAATTTTCCTCTGCAACAGAAAGGAAGAATTTCTTTACATGTTCATCAATAACTAGGGCATACTCACTAATAGAATCAATGAAGTGTAAGGTATGTTATGACACACCCCAAACTGATAAACAAAAGTAAAAATGAATTTCAAAAGCTAAAATGATATCCAAGAACTGTAAGAAAAATATAGAAAACAAAGGGCTTACTATGGCAGAGAAGGGAAGCAATGTCACTTCCTGCAGGGAACACAGGAAATGGTGGGTTGTCAAAGAGCTAAATGTAGATTAGCATATCACCCATAAATGTCAGTTCCAAGTATAAACTCAAAAGAAGTAAAAGTGGAATCTCATCTTGCACATGTCACACATCTGGAATACCAGGCCTTAGGAGGCAGAAGGGTGAGCACAAGTTAAGCCGGTTTAAGCCAGCCAGCAAGTTCCAGTCCAGCCTAAGCAACAGACTGAGACCCTACCAAAACAAACCAAATAAAGACAAACAGACAAACATGAAACAACACAACTAAAGAGGATCTCAAAGGTATTTTTCATACCCATTTTCATGACAACACTATTAATAAGCCAAGAGGTAGAAATAATAGACGTGTTCACCAATGGATTAGCAGATACATGTGATATATGCAATAATGAAATGCTACTCATATTTATAAAGGGGAGAAATTCTGATGTATGATATAATATCAATGAACCTTGAAGACATTATGCTAAGTAAATTAAGTGAGAGACATTCAGAAATACCAAACAACACAGTTCCACTTTCACCAGCTACGCAAGAGTTGAATTCACAGAAATTCGAGAGCAAAGTAGCTGTGGTACTGGGGACCTTTAGAGTGATAAAAAGGATATGGTTCCATGATGCTAAGTAAAAGGTTAGAATTATAATATTATTTGTTTGCCAAAGCTCACAGAGTTGCACAGCACAAACAAGAAGCTCTAAGTAAACTATGGGCTTTAGTTAATAATAACATATAAT
The DNA here is from genome assembly GCF_903995425.1 of Onychomys torridus. Taxonomy (NCBI): domain Eukaryota; kingdom Metazoa; phylum Chordata; class Mammalia; order Rodentia; family Cricetidae; genus Onychomys; species Onychomys torridus. The sequence continues at coordinate 153,367,865 of NC_050446.1, forward strand.
TATTGCTTCATCAATTATAACAAACTGCGTGTGGAAAACTGTTTCTGGGTTTATGTGTCAGAGAAAGCACTCAATTTTTCTACAAACTGACAAAATATAATCTGTTAATAAGAAAATACTATTTTCTCGCCTTATATACTTCCTTTTTTAAGGATACAATCTTTGTAAGGCCTCTAATTTTCAATCCTCCTGTTTCTGCCTTCTGAGGGCTATGATTATGGGCATGCACCATCACATGTAGCTAAAGAAGTGCTACAGGGATTCTGAGAAGATTAAAAAACAAAAACTGTAGGCTGGAATAGCCTAACTTTATGTTTGAAAAACAGGATCTTGAAGGGGTATAAGAAAAAAGAAAACAAACCCAGCTGTGAAACAGAGCAGGACATGCAGGAATAGCTGCTTTCAAGACTGAGGTACTAGAGCCAAACCACAGATACAGGGTAGGGCAAAATGAAAGACCAGCTTGATCCCAGGCTAATGAGTCCAGATATTAACTACGGCTAACATAAGGCACTAAAATAGCTCAGAATAAATCAATATGGTGAGTAAGTAGTTGTATGAAGCTCATGGTAGACAAGGAAGATAGATCAGGGCAGTTCAATTGCTATAAGAAAATTTAGTATAGTCTGATGGAACAGGAACTGAATTGGGTTGCAATGAGAACAGGAATGATACAGATCCAGTCACATACCCCAATAAACATACAAAAAAAACAGAAAGTTAAACTTAACCGTGAATCTAACTTCTGAAGCTAGGGAAAACAGATGTAAATATTAATTTTTTTTTCAGGAATGTTGAGTTTTGCCTGTGTAGAAGATCTCCAAGTAGAAAGGTACATTAGATACTTTGATAATGTTGAATTTGAGCACACCTATGAATTAAAAATAGAGGGAAATAATCTAAAAGCAGCCTCAAAAAAGTGTTTTGAAGTTCTGAAAAGATGCTGTCCTTCTAGGAGAAGTGTCTACAGAGAGACAACAGTGGGACCAACCAACAATTCGAGATGCCAATTAGAGCCAGACAGAGAAACATAGCAGGAAAGCACAGGAGCACATGCTGCACACACGACCTCTGCATTTGCAGAAGGAACAGACAGGAGAGGCCATCATAGAAGCCAAGGAAAATGTGGTGCTCCCTTGCACATGGTCAAAGAGATCTTTCCCTTAATCCACACCCCTTGCCACAAGGCTTTTTAAAAAATCTTTTATTTTCATTTATAAAAATACTAGGCCTCCATGGACAATTGGTGAGAATTATATTTTACCATTTTTTTACAATAAGCTATTTACTATTGATGCATCATTCAGTAACAAACAAAAATGGGGGAAAAGGGATCTATGGCTTGAATCAAAAACCATACTGTGCTAATCTCTTCGAAGGCTATTATCCACAAGACCTCATTAAATTGCTTTCTAAAAAAAAAAAAAAATCATGATGTCAATAGCATCAGAAATAAGAACCTAGAGCTTAATATCCTAGCAGAGAAAGAATACCTGTAGGGCCAAGCAGGCAGGATAACTGGACAAATAATCTCAAATTCCCACTTCCCATGCATAACTACAGGAGTTTTATTCATCCAGAAAGCATCTACTCATACATCCGTTGAATTACTGACTAGCTACAATGTATCAGTCATTAAGATGACAGATATGAAAAAGCCACACCCCTGTTACTCAAGGGACTGCTGTCATTATCTAAGACATATTGGGATACTGTAAAGAGAGTAGAAAATATCAGTTCTTTAGAGAAGCCTAATTTGCATATCAGTCAAATGGAAGGTAGCATTGGTAAAGAAATGTAAGTCTGGTATACCTTCTCTAAGAATTCATGAAGAAACTCTTAGCATGAATAAGTAGCCTCATTGCTACTTCCTCATTTCTTCTATCCATTCTTTGTAGCTTAATTAGGCTAAGTCTGAGAATCAGTCACTCTCACCATGTCTTAAATATCAATTTCTTTTAAGAACTGAAGCATAAAAAAAAAAACCACATAAACTAACATTCTAGTAAAATTAAAGAGAATTCAGTATCATTTGGAATCCATGCTTCAACAACTTTGGTAGGAGAATTGTGGTAATATGTAAAATATCAAACTGCAGAATTCAATATTTAAAATCTCTCAGGATGGAAAACCATCTGCTCATGATGACCCTTATGTAGTTAGAGTTTTCCTGCCTGGCCCAGTCAGGACAAATCTCTCTTACCCGCCAGTCCCACAGTCACTCAGACCCAACCAAGAAAGCACACAGAAACTTACATTGTTTACAAACTGTATGGCTGTGGCAGGCTTCTTGTTATCTATTTCTTCTATCTTAAATTAACCCATTTCTGCTTATCTATACTTTGCCACATGGCTTGTGGCTTACCAGTGTCTTTACATGTTGCTTCTCAGGGCGGCGGCTGGCGGTGTCTCCTTCCAGCCTTCTACTTCCCAGAATTCTCTTCTCTCTTGTCCTGCCTATACTTCCTGCCTGGCCACTGGCCAATCAGAATTTTATTTACACAGAGGGATATCCACAGCACCCTTATAGAGAAGTATACCAACTTTTGCATAGCAGTTTCATTTAACCAAGTAAGAAACTGTGTTTTAGATCCTGCCTCTTAGTAGTTGGCAATCAGCAATTTCAACAATCATATACTATCCAATTTTCAAACGAAAAAGTAGTTTCAGGAAACTGGATATTATAGAAAGATTCATTTTAACTTGGATGGCAATTACATGATGTCTCACATAGAAAGCAACCTGAAATATAAAAAATAGTAAAAATAAAAATAGATAAGAAATGCAAGTGTTAACAAGTTGAACTTTTTTAATGCTACAAATTAATTAAGCTTACCACTATTGATGAAAATTAATATGAAACTAATAATTGTATTCACAGGTTATCTATGTGAACAATGCCACTGCAGCATACAAGTACCAATTTTGTTCAGGTTATTAAGCCAATAATATAGAGGAAATAAAAATAAGGGGAATTGGAAATCAGAAATAATATAAATAAAAATATCAATGTACTCTAATTAATAAATCCTATAAATAAATATAACCTTGAGAAAGCATCATAAGAAAGTCACAGGGGTAACACATTTCTTAAAATATTTTTGCCTATTTGTTGGGGGAAATGCAATAAAAATATAACAAAGATTATAGCTAAAACCACCAATGGTTTTCATAAAAATTAAGAGAAATTTTGACTATTTGTGAGAAAAAGAAGTAACCATTTATTAAAACAAAGTATTTTTAAAGGGTTACTAAAACTCACACATTGACATAGAAGTTGTAAAAAGTGAAATTGAAAATTAAAACGCTGATATGTTCAAATAATAGGAAAATTTAAAAGGCCTCATATTAACAATATATGTTATTTTCCTTAATATTTGAAAAGGGCATCATGGATTTTAAGATTTCAAAATTAGTAAGTCAGAAAGGGGTGTTAATAAAATGTGGTGTGGTGACAGAGATTACTAAACAGACCCCAGCACTTCCTGTCTACAGATTCATAAAGTTGGGGACACATCTATCCTGACTTGTTTAAATGAGGCCAGAATGGAGGCATGCATTAAGTTAGATGAAAACTGACCTTCCTGTTTCCATCAGCCTCTTTGAAGATGCCCTAGATAAAGACTCTCCAAAAAAGGAAAAAGTCAGGTTTCAAATTTTCAGTAGCCTATACACCACAGTCTGTATGTAAAATACCACACCAATAAAAAGGTGTAGTGTGGGATATTTGTACACTATGTGAAGATGGATTCTGTGATTAGTGTAATAAAAAGGTGAATGGCCATTAGCTAGGCAGGACTTCAGGGCAGAAAGAACTCTTGGAAGAAGAAAGGTGGAGTCACCAGCCAGATGCAGAAAAAGCAGAATGGGCAGAACAGAGATGAGGTAGTAAACCTCATGGAAGAATGTAGATTTAAAATATATGGGCTAATTTAAGTAATAAGAGCTAGTTAGGAATAAAGACTGAGCTTTTATAATCAATATTAGTCTCTGTATCATTATTTGCAGCTAGCAGACCTGAGAAGAAAGTACTACTATAAAGGTGCTTATAGTAATGTATAATTGTAGAAAAAAACTATATAAAAATATACAGCATACAAGAGTGAGAAACCCTGGGAGAAAATTTTAATTGTCACTCTTTTTGAAGGGGCTGGAGATCTGGCAGTCTTGCTGTGGCCTCCTGAGCTGCTAAGATGGCAGGTGTAGTCCTGACACCTGCTTAGAATTCCACGAAAGCCCCGGACTCTGAGAAGACAACTGCCTTTCTTTAATCTGAATGTATTACAGAAATGTTTTCAATCATAATTTCAAGTACTACATATACTGTATAGATCATTTGTTTTTCATATTTCATATAGACCTGTGATAGATGTGTATATACTTTTTTAAATTAAGGAATGAATCTCACTAGGCTTTTTGATTCACAATATAGTGTTAATCTAGCACACAATAGAGATTTTAACTGAGACATACTGTCACAAACCTCCCTACAGTCTCTGTTCTTTTCACTCAGTAATGTGTGCTGTGGAGATTAAAAGATGAAATGCTCTTAGTTCTCATCTTTAAAGAGTTCACATTCTAGCAAGGGAGAGTATCATGTCTACAAGCAATTATGAGACTCAGGAAAAACTCTAATATAGGTTCTACACAGGGCTTCCAAAGAGCACACTGAAATGAGTTGTTGTGGAGACTTCTGGCTCTGGACTTGTTGAATATCTATACAGTGAAATGTACATAAGAGAGGGTTTTCCTAAGAAGTCTTTAGCCATCCCAATGATAAGAATTTAAAAGGTATTAGCAACTCTGGGCGGCGGTGGCGCACACCTTTAATCCCAGCACTCAGCAGGCAGAGCCAGGCGGACCTCTGTAAGTTTGAGGTCAGCCTGGTCTACAGAGCTAGATCCAGGACAGCACCAAAAACTACACAGAGAAACCCTGTCTCGGAAAAAAAAAAAAAAAAACATAAATAAACAAACAAACACATAATAGTATTACTAAATTTCATCCAGAATCTACTCTAACAGTTTCCATTTTCAAAGCCTGCAAAATTTCAATTTGTTGCTGGTATTTTTATCATATAGAAAATTCTCATTTTGAAACAAAAGGTGGCCAGGACACCAATCAGGCATATTGAGAACAGGACCCATAAAAATGTTTCAAGTCAATACTGATGACATCAGTCCAAAATCAGACACAACAAAGTCATCAGCACTGTGGGGAATAAAAAAGGGCACTCTATCTTTAAAAGCCTTTTAAATACTTACTAGATCTAACACTAAAAAAATAAGATAGCATTAATTCAGTCTTGGGAAACAGCCCTGCTTTTTCCTCCCAATACTTATGCATTTAAAGCATCTTTAACGTATTTAGAGTTCTTCACAGAGCAGCTGACAAATCATTTCTCCAAACTGGCAAAGGGTGTTGAAACCAGAATTTAGAAAGAGTCAGCAGACAGCAAAGAGAGAAGATGGCCTCTTCCTTTTTGATATTACATAATATACCATTAAAATATTGGCTTCTCTTTGATATATGAACTGGATTTATTAATGACTAAAGCATATTACATTGTGTGGAGTTTTTTAATGACATAGCTTTAGTTTTTAATCACAGACCTATTTTTCCTCACTTTAATACAATTAGTTTTTGACAATCACAGAACATATATCCCACGTGTTTTCCAGAGAAGGGACTCCAAGATCATTTTCTATCTAACTGTCTTCAGTTTTATAAACTCAGAAACCACTTGATGATGCATTTGTATAGATTACTTTGTGGTCAATAAAATAATGTTAACATATGTTCACACTAATATCTGCATATTTATTATGTATGATAGAATTCTGAATATACTTTTGGAACTGGGTGGCCAGAGCTTCATACTGCCACCAGGAACACAGAGTCCAACACTGAGGTACTTCCCATCTAAACTTCCCAGGAGACTTTCCTTCATAGTTTGAACACTCATGTTCTCCTTACTTGTGCTGAAGCATCTGGGCACCTGAAACCCAGTGGGAGGGCTTTCTGTCAGCTGTTCTCTATGCTTCTGACACAACTTTTGTTTCTCACTGGAAAGCTGCTTTCCTTTCCAGTAATCACAACTTCTTTCCAGTAATCACAACTTACCAGTAGTGAAATATTTGCCAAATCTGTCACTTCTCTTACTAGTGTTAAAATTTTTCTTCTCAGGTATTTCCTGATACCAAGAAAGACTGAACACTATCTTTTTATTTTTTCTAATCATACTTTTAATGCTTCATTTAAACTAGATCAGAAAATTAAAAATTATCTGACATATATAACAGTATTTATGCTTTATCTGTACCTACCCATCCATGCCAATTTTAACTTATGATCAAAGTAAATTAAATTGTTCTGTTAAACTGAAATGGTTATCAGTGCAGAATAGAAAAATCAGTGTAAGCACACAATGATTTCATTGATCACAGTATGTTTTTCAATAATAGAAACATGTGAGTTACCAAGATTATGCATTCACAAACCAAGAAATATAGTCTGTTCTGATAAAAAGTAGTCAACACCAAAGAAACTCATAGAGGACAAAAAGAAGGAAAATGACTCAGTCAAAGTAAACCAACTTAATTTATTCAAGGCATTAAGAAGTCTATTGTCAAAGGCTACAGAACTGTTCCTATTAACAGAATGATAAATCCACTTGATGTGCCAGATATTTGTTTCACTTGCTTAATTTAGTAGAAAGGGGAAAAAAAGTAAAGACATGAGGTTTTTGAAAAATACTTTTATTGAGTGTGGTGGTCAAGGTTGACTTCAACTTAACTTCACTGAAAGGATCTATTTTAGGGAATTATGCCCTTGGATTGTCTGTGAGGATCTGGCCAGAGAGGATCAGGGTGATGTAGTTGGAGACCTTCTCTCCAGCCCCCACCAAGCCCTGTTAGTCCAACAACCCATTTATAAAATAAACACATAGACATTTATATTATTTAAACTGCTTGACCATTAGCTCAGGCCTACCATTGTCTAGCTCTTACTCTTATATTTAGCCCATTTCTATTAATCTATACTTTGTCTTATCAGTAGCTTACAGCTTCCTTATCATGGCGGCGGCTGGCAGTATCTCTCCACCCAGCTTTCCACTCCCACAATTCTCCTCCTCCTTGTCCCACCTATCCTATCCTTCTTGTCTGACCACTGGCCAATCAGCACTTTATTTATTTTAACCAATCAGAGCAACACATTTTTCATACAGAACATCCCACAGCTAAAATGTTTTACATTGGTATAGATTTTAGTCTATTGATACAAACTTAAAGTTAATTTTGTTATACTGTGTGTATATTTTTACTCTTGTTTAAGGTATTATGTTTGTACAGCTCATTTAAAATTGTAATGGATAATTAAAAATAGATTAATAATTAGTCATCTATGATAATCATACTTGTAGCCATGTTAGTTAAGTCTTCTAGGTATACACAGAGATATTTCAGATAGATAGGTAATCTTCAAATACTTCAAAGACCTACAGAATATGGCATTTAAAATATTTTAAAAATCAGACTTTCTGCAAAGTGAGACATGTCTACTCCTGGCAGCACCAATTTACTTCAGAGAGGAGGATGGGCATCAAAGACACTTCTTATGGGGTTTATCTTCACCTTGGCAAAAATAGTCATTTGGGCAAGAAACTGTTCTTGCCTGGACTGCTTGATCGACTGGACATGCAAGACCCATAGAAAGGTGACCACTAAACTTTGCTTGGCAAAATGGTCCTTCAGGTTCCTGCTTCACAGAGGAAACTGCCAGACATTCTACAGGATACTAAGAAAAGTGACCAAGAGACTCTAGTCCTGTGGGTTAAAGATAGATCCCCACCTTTACAAAGAAACATTAGGTGACTGTCCAGACTGCCAGCTATCTCTGTCTACCCTACAAGACTCCCAAACGTTGCTTACATCCTTCTCCCATTTCTCAGGTAATATTATATCCTTCTGAGGCCTTTGATGTGGTTAAAGACTAGATAGTTATAATTTCCTCAGTTATGATAAAAGATAAGTTATATATAAAACCTTAAACTCACAAATATAAGATAGATGGATATCTTCTTTAATATTGTAACTGTAATTCTTGCTTGATAATTGTTTTGTCATCTAAAATTTTACTATATAAAAATTAAAACCTTGCTTTTTTAAAAAAAGAAAAGGGCAAGTGCTGTGGGATGTTCTGTATGTCAAATGTGTTCCTCTGATTGGTTAAAATAAATAAAGTGCTGATTGGCCAGTAGCCAGGCAGGAAGGATAGGATAGGTGGGACAAGGAGGAGGAGAATGGTGGGACGTGGAAGGCTGGGTGAGAGAGACCTGCCAGCCGCCACCACGACAAGCGAAATGTAAGGGACCAGTAAGCTATGAGCCATGTGGCAACTTATAGACTAACAGAAATGGGTTAATTTAAGATATAAGAACTACATAGCAAGAAGCCTGCCACAGCCATACAGTTTATAAGCAATGTAAGTTTCTATATGTTTACTTGGTTGGGTCTGAGCATCTATGGGCCTCGGGGGTAAGAGAGATTTGTCCTGACTGTGGGCCAGGCAGGAAAACTCTAGCTACAGGGTGAGGAGAATACATCACCCTGCAATGGGCACCATTCTATAGGCTGGGGACCCAGACAGTAAAAGGGGAAAAGGAAATTCCCACAGCACAGGCATTCACTCTCTCTGCTTCCTGACCACTGTGAGGTAAGCCATTCTCCTGAACCATGACATGACTGAAACCTTTGGAATCATGAGCCATAATAAATAAACACCCTCCTGCACCTCAACACACACACACACACACACACACACACACACACACACACACACACACACACACACACACACACACACACACACACACACACACACACACACACACACAGAGTTGTTTTCTCTGGTATTTTGTTCCTATGATAAAATGTCTAACACAGTGAGCCAAAAATTTTTCAACATGGAGACACATACATGGAGTATGGAGTCTAATGAATAAGCCACTAAATACTAACATATAAAAAAAACAACATCAACTTACAGCTTAATTAACTAAGTGTTTCTAAAGGTACTATTGAAGACAGATTAATTTTTTATATTGGAGCCAGCTTTTTAAAATAATTATTTTCTTCCCCTTTGACAATAATTATGAAGTTGAAAAAAAAATACAAGAATCTAAATCAGAACATAATACTTATTGATAGCACTCTTTATCAGAAGTAGCTATGCTATAAGGCCTAGTTTCATGGCTAAGACTATATGAAAATAGTATATTCTTTTTCTATTTCCCAGTTAGAACTTAAAAGCCAAAACTCTTTCCTGGTCTAATATCACAGGTTCCTAATCTTTATTATGTATGGGTTTAAAACCAGGCAACCCTCTATAGCAGAACTCTCATAATTCTTGATACATAATATCACTGTATAAGTTAGAGTTCTCTATAAAAACTGATGATCATAACAGTACAATATGTAATAAAATTCTTTATTTAAATGTTTAAATGTACAATAGAGGATTAAAAAGCTAACATGTTGCCTGTCCATGTGGTTACTGAAAAATCTGTTTTATATGCCATTTTATGATGCAGGAAGATGACTGTGTATTGATGAGTACAAGGAAAGAGGCCATAAGTCGGTAAGCAGGGTATTATTTGCTTGTTTTTAAAGGTTTGTTTGTTTTTAATTTATGTGTATGAGTGTTTTACTTTTACATATGTAAGTAAGTAAACCATATACATACCTGGTACCAGCAGAGTCCAGAAGAGGGCATCAGATCCCCAGGAGCAGGAGTTACAGACAGTTGTGAGATGCCTGTGGGTGCTAGGAATTGAGCCTGGGTCCTCCAGAACAGCAGCAAGTGTTCTTAACCACTGAGCCTTTTTTCCAACCCTCTACAGTCCCATTAAAAAAAAAAATCAAACCGAATACAAAAAAAGGCTTGAAAACATATGTACCAAAATGTAAACATAGTTATTCATGAGGTCATGAGATTGCTGATGCTTCTAATTTTGTTCAAATTGTTTCTATGCATTTCCTATTTTAAAATTTTTATTATATGTATTTATATATTTGGGGGTTGTATGTGTGCCACAGTACACACATGGAGGTCAGAGGACATCTTGCAGGAGTTGGTTTTTTTCCTTCCACATGGGTTCCAGTAGCCTAACTCAGGTTGTCAGGCTTGGCACTGAGCTTGGCACAGGCTTTACCCACTGAGCCATCTTGCTGGCCCTATATTCATTTTCTAATACGTATGCATTGTTTCTATTTCAAATAGGCCTGTGTTCTTTAAGTTATAATATTTAGTAGGAATTGCATATAAAATATAGAAAGTTCCTATGCAGAATTATAAAAGTTTAAAAATAAAATGTGGGAATAATGTGCTCTCTTATGTAAGGTAAGTGAAGTTTTTGCTGCTGTGGTTCACTTTGTATGGTGTGGTAGGTTTACACTCACAGCTACTCACCAGCTCCAATCACTGCTTTGAGAATAAATTTATCATCACTGTAGTTTCCATATTAACATTTCTTTTCTGGTAAATTCATAAAAGATTGAAATCTTCATTGTTCTTCTCTTCTCCTTTTCAATCTTTTTACTAGTAATGAATTGTTCTTATCAATGCAAAGGATGAGCTTAACAATACCTGAGCTGAATTGACTTTACCTAAGAAGACTTTTCCTTCAAAAGAAAGCACAAGACAGAAACTGGGAGGGAAAAGCCAAGAAAAAAACAAGTACAGGGGGCTGCTTAGCCATGTTGGGGGAGGTGAGGGGCAGGGTACTGTGGTATTCTCTTTAGTTAGAACAGAAAGACAATCCCAAGACAAACAGCCTCTGATCACTGGGGGAGTTTGGCTCTTACCCACTAAATACAGGCAAAAGAGCCCTTGCCAGGAAAAAAAATAAGTTACATGACAATAACCACACAACTTCCTAATTCAAACTCTCTGACAAAACCTATTTTTTAAAAAAAGATTTATTTTCATTGTGTGTCTCTGTACATACACATGTGTGCTGGCGCCCAAAGAGAACAGAACAGGGCATAAGATCCCCTGGAGCTGTAGTTACAAAGCAGCTGGTTACAAGCTGCCCCACATGGGTGCCACAAACCAAGGGTCCTTTGCAAGAGAACAAAGCACTCTTAACCCCTGAGCTATCTCTGCAGATATAGGAACCTACTTTTTAAGCATAATCCTTTGAAATGTAATGCATCAACATTAATATTCTTTATTTTTAAAAACTGTATCTAGAAGACTTACCTAACATACAAAACATCCTGGTTTCACAACATGACACTGTGTCTCCTACAAATGACAGGGAAGCCACACTAATGATACTTCAATATGTCTAGACAATCCCTGAAAAATAACAGTACCGACAGACATGATGAGAAGGGGGAAATCTCAGAGTCCCTCCCTAAACAGAGAACTAGAGGTAACAATGACTGCTGAGGGAAGACAATTAGTTTCTCCAAGGGTGAGCCCCCACCTGGTTATCCACAACCAAGCTGACCAATCCTGACATCATATACACCCAAGCCATACTAAATGAACTCAGCAGGTTTTATTTATATATTTATTCATATATATGTGTATATCTGTAACAACATTAAAAAAATAAAGGCGATCAATTTGAGAGGGAGTGGAAAGGAACATAAAAGAGGCTAGAGGAAGAAGAGGTAAGTAATATAATTATATTTTCACCTAAAATCTTTAAATAAATAATTTTAAAAATCCCAGCCCCAGTTGTCAATTTTTAACTTATTTAGCTGTAGTTGGTGAGGAATGAGTAAGAAAATCAGAGCATATAAGAGGGTAAAAGAGAAAAGTGGAAGGAAAGGAAACAGGAAATGAAGGGACTAAACAGGAAGGGATGAAGACTAGAGAGAAATAGTCCTTAGATATATTGATGAATATGAGAAAAGATTTATGTGCATAAAATGTGTTTATTTATAATATATAAATAAGATATAAAGAAAATTATAGTATGGCACCACACATTAAATTTGATTATTTATAAAGAAAAATACCACATTTCCCTTTTTCTCTTTAAAAAATTTCAAAATAGACATATGAATAGAGGGAAACTGAAACTTCATACTGACTCATTTGCTTAAATTGTTCACCTCAGTGCAAAACTACACCAAGAACAACAATCAGCCGCACACAATCTTCCCTCAGAGTGCTTTAGAACCTGGAATAAAATAAATCATTAAAATAAATAAAAGCATAGAAAATAATTTCAGTAGAATACATAGAATGTTAAGCATCAAAAAGTAAAACAAGACCAAAGTTTTCTCTTTCCCTATTAACGGGTAAGTTTCTTTATAAAATCTATTCCCAAACACATTCAAATGAAATTCAAATGATACAAACACAAATCTTCCTGCTTACATGAAAATCCTTTTCAAATAGATGACTGGTTTTACAGAAAAAAAAATGTGCACAGTGTGGTCCCAAAATCTTGATTTTGAAGGACTACATAAGAGTGCACCATCCTTGACTGACTGTAAACTACCCAGGATTAATGACAGTATATGTATGTATGTATATATACCCACAAGAGAAGACCAAGTATTCAAACTATTGCTGAGGAAATAGCATTAAAAAAGACATAACTGGATGAATTTTTACATAAAAACTAGATTTAAGTAATGGGCTACTTGAGACTCATTCAAAAAGTCAGAAAATAATTCAGGCCAGAGGTAGATATTTTCCCTTATCTTAAATGGTATCATTGTTACTATTTTTTAAAACATTAAAATTTGGGGGTATTTAAAAACCAACAAATTTTAAATATTGCCAACTTTCCAAAACAGACATATGGAAACCTACTACCATAGGAGCTTCCTAAACTAAACTACAATTGCACAAACATAAAAAATTAAAATGGAGTTATCCTATAACAGGGCAACAATGCACCTAACTATACACCACAAGATAAAAAATAAAACCCAGGGCTAGGGATGGGTTACATCTTTTGGAGTTGTTGGCATTTGAGTTCCCATAGACAACCCCCCACCATCCAAACAATACAGGCTATTGCCATTGCTTTGATTATCTTCTAGGACTTGACAGTAAGATCTTATTGTTGAAGTTAACACATATAACACAAACTAGAGCCACAGATCAGGGTAAAAGCAAGATGATACAGACTATCCCTTCTGGCTAGTTTTCACAGTACTTGAAGGTATTGCATATGCAACCAGGTATTACAAATGTAACCAGATTAGATAAATAATCATCAGTCATTCAGAGTGTGAACACTGTAAACTACAAAAGTGACTGTCCCAGAAGGATGGGCCAACTTGTGTAATAGTGGCAAGAAAACTATTGGAATAGTCAATCATTTTCTGATTGTATTTAAGTCCTGCTCCACAAGATGAAAACCAAAACAGGTACTACTACAAGTCAGTAGCCTGTGGCTAGACATGTTACAAGAACTAGGGAAGAACCTACTACTATTATTCTACTAAATGAACAAAGTAGTTTTCTCCTCTTAATGACATCTATTATAACCAGATTAGTGCAATCCTTACTTGAGAAGCTTCTACTGAAGTGGGTGGTGAGAGATTCACAAATGGTCAAGACACAGAGAACAAGAGACTTCAGAATTCACAGGCCTAAAGGGACATCTATATCATAACCTTGTGACCAAGGTTTAGGATCATTGGGAAGAGTGGGCAGATAGAGTCAAAGAGCCAGAAGTGGCAGATGACTAAAAGGAAACACTGTCCTCTGAGCACAGCACAACAGCTGCACATATGAACTCACAGTGGTTGTGACAGCATGCACAAAAACCCATGCAAGACCAAGAAAGACCAAATGCCAGCCCAGAGAGGAGTTATACACTAGCCATAAAGCTATTGGCAACTTTTAGCTGCTAGGAGAGGAAAAAACAGTTTTCTCTAAGAGTGTAGGCTGTGGAAAAGTTGACTATACACTGGTGGAAGGCCACACACTCAAGCACAAATTGGGCTTAAAGGTTGAAAAGGAAAAAAAAATGGAGACACAAAGTTGGATGGATCGGGAAGGTGGTTTGGATCTAGAAAGAGTTGCAGGAGGAAAGAAGAATATGATCAAAATATGGACAAAACTTTCAGGGAACTAATAAGTTTACAAAAAAGACTCACAAACAGTGATTGCCTATCAGAGTAATTTACCCAGCATGGTAAGACAGCATCAAACTGTACTCCATTTGTTAAGCTACCTTTTCTTCCCTGCTGCCCTTCAAGCATTCATATAAACACAGTACCTCAATACCAGCTTGATGTCAGGCACTGTACTTACTAGATACTGCTAATACATAGGAGCGTGTGAATAAACAAGAAGGAAATTATCAGTAAGATATCAAGTACAAGTTCATAAACTTCTAAAACCTTAATTTTCCCAAAAAGCTCAATTTGTACTATATTATTTATTATCATCTTAATTCTAATATCTAGAAGCAATAAATTTCACTAATCTCAGATTCAGTTTTCCTTACACCTATGAAATTTATGTATAAGTTATGAGAAATGATGAAAACTTGCTCAAAACATCTAGACGCTCCAGTAACTTAAAAGGAATTGCTTTTCACTATATATACACAGTCACCCTATAAAAGTGAGATTAGCACAACTTTAAAAAATAGGTTTGACAGAAAGAATATAGCAAACCCTAAGTGTTCAAGGTCTCATTTGTTTTTTAAGTCTGAAGGTCCACACATTCAACAATAAGAAGTTTCCCTGAGGCACAAGCTAAAATGTACTCAGTAGAAGGCTGGAGTATTGGAAGCCTGCCCCTGACCTTGGGCATAAGCCTCTCCAGCTATCCTTCACTTCATTCTCATTTTATAAAGGACATCTAGAAGTACCATATTCCTTTAAGCCAAGGGTATCCAACCAGCAGCTCACAGCTACATGCAGCCAACTATAGCTATAAATGAGACACAAAGTCTTAACTGAATTAAAACATCATGGGACTTTCTGAGAGTTTGGTTTTGTTGCATGTGGTGGCTGGAGTGAAGAGAATGGCTCCTATAGGTTCATATGCTCGATTCCCAGTTGATAGACTATGTAGGAAGGCTTAGAAGGTGTGGTCTTTTTGGAGAAAGTATGTCACTAAAGCATGATCCTAATTAATCTTAACAATAAAACCCCAGAGTCAGATATCAAAGTGAAAGCTGAAGAGAAGAGCAGAAGCCACTAGAGACTTCTTATCTCTACGAAATCTCAGACAGAATGAGGGGCAAGATCCTGTCTCCACCCACTTTATATTTTGTCTCCACCTCTCTAATGTTGGGATTAAAGGCATGCACCACCACGGCCTGGCACTGTTTCTCTCTATACTGGTTCAATCTTGTGTAGTCCAGGGTGGCCTTGAACTCCAGACCTTCTGCTTCCTTGTCCAAAGTGCTGGGATTAAAAGTGTATGCCACCCCACCTGGCCTCTATGGTTAACTAGTGGCTAGTTCCATCCTCTGATCGGCAGGCAAGCTTTATTTGTCAGAACACAAACAAAAATAGCACACAACATGTCACTGAGGGTGAGTTTTGAGGTTTCAAAAGCCCATATCAGGCCTAGTGTGTCTCTGTCTCTGTCCCTCTCACCCTCCCCTCTGTCTCTGTCTCTGTCTCTCTCTGTCTCTCTCTCTCTCTCTCTCTCTGTCTCTCTCTCTCTCTCTCTCTCTCTCTCATCTCCAACTTGTGGATCATATGTGAACTCTCAGCTACTGCTCCAGCACCATGCCTGTGTGCCTGCTGTCATGCTCCTGGCGCCAGTGTTTACGGGACTAACCCTCTGAAACTGTAAGCAAGATTCCGATTAAATGCTTCATTCTATATAAGCTGGCTTAATCATGTTGACTCTTCACAGCACTAAAACATTAACTAAGACATTTTGTTGTATTTTGTAACTCAACAACAAGGCTCTCAGGTATAAACTTCCATAGATGGCAGTGTCACATTATAATATCATACAAAATAAATGTATGTATGCTTTTACTATTTGTATGCATGAATGTTTCCACTTTAATTCCATATCCAGCTTCCTGTATTATCTTCCAGGTAGACTTGAATTGGAACTATCAGGTGATCATGTGATCATGGTCACTTGGCAAGTGAATTGCAGGGATTATCAATAACATTATATAGCCAATGCAAACAATAGGTGTTTAATGTAATTTAGGTGATAATTAAGTATTGTATTTGATTATTAAGGTTATTTCCATAGCCTGGCTATGCATCATCCACATTACTTTACAACCAACCCTCTGTTTCCTACTGCATCTTCAGTTGAGATGCAGAAGGGCCCACACCTCATTTTTCCTATCAATTCAGTTTCATAATAAAAGTAAATAGAGTTCCTTGTCTATTATTGCTTTTGAGTTCTAGTACCAATTCTATACAAGAGAACACTCAAGAGAAATAATATGGATAAAGGAAAATTGTTGAAGGTGACTAGATGAATGATGACTTTTTTGCTGATGCAAGTAGGTCCTCTGCTTAATTCATGGGAAATTTGCACAAGTTTTTGAAGACTATAATTTGAAAAGTCATTATATGCAAAAACATCATGGCAAATTCAATGTATACCAAGAACTGTGTTATAGGGACAAAATAAAAAAAAATTCTCTTCTCAACAAAAAAAAACTCAGATGGATCCTATTGTAAAAAGCTAGTTATGTAGCATACATACTTTTTTCCCTGGAAAAAAAAAGCAGAGAAGATATTCATAAAATCAGTTTCTCTCACCAAACTAGAGCCATGAATTAAATAAACTGGAAAAAAAGTTTAGAGAACAGAAGCACTAATTAAACATGTACTTTTGCAATGGAGGCTAGCAAAGATGATAAAACCATAGCCTAGCTGCTACTGTTGTTAGATGTTAGATGCCATCTCTAAGGTGTTGATGATGATGAATACATTGTAAATGAATAAATGATGTCTCAATACAATTAAAGACAAAACTCAATCATAATGTTTATATGAAGCAGTAAAACATATTCAAGTAAAGGCCAAATGTTTAAAGGCCTCTGTGACTTGAGACATATTAACAAGTCATTTATTATATCAAAACAAAATTTGTGGCTGAATCTGATGATGAAAACAGGCCAACAGACTTAATATTTACTGGATTTAACCACGTGTTTAAATGAGTTAAGTATGTGCCTTCAAAGTGAAAAACAACTTATCAATACAGTGTTTCAAATGATAACAGTGATCTAAATCATGGGTAGTCCAGGGAAACACAAACTAATACAATTGTATGCATTTCAACATATTGGCTAAATAGTTTTTTAAATGTACCCTTGCTTTTCAATTTGACAAGAGATTTGAAAAGGTTTCATGATTTTTAGGAAATTAATCCATATGTTAGTATATATTTGACTCTGCTTTCAATGAACACAAATGTGTTATTCGCACATTTTCTTTTCTTTTTTTATATCAATCATGTGTATGTATGCATGTCATGGCACTCTTGTAGAGGTCAGAGGGTCACTTACAAGAACCAGATCTCAGCTCTTTGTTTCTACGGTGTGGGCTCCAGGAATCAAACTCAGGTCTTAAGACTTGGTAGCAAAGTTTTACCAGCCCATCTTACTCGTTTAAATGTTGTATTAATAAGTTGGTTTTTACCTTGAATATGCATGTTTACCTCATTTAAGCAAGTGGTTAATCTTAATGCATTTATTTATTATTATTGTAGGAAATGAGCATGTCTTAGTGCTCATGTGGAAATCAGAAAACAACTTTGTAGAGTTGAATCTTGAGACTTTGTTAGCCCCCAATTTCCAATGAATGAAATCACAATCTTCAACAACAACAACAACAACAAGAGTGCATGTCTCTTTCCTAGACTTTTACAGGTCCTATCCCTGAGAGACAAATCTCTGTCTTTGGTGGCAGGTATCATAAAAAGTATACACAGACCCCTTTTTCCCTCTCATCGGCTTTTGATAGTGTTTGCATATTTAATGTGACCTAGGACAATTCTTTATTTAATTTGACCAAAGAAGCCAAATTGGACTACCCTATGCTTTTCACCATGCTGTTTTCTGTTCTTAAATTGCTGAGAACAAGTAACAGCTTCTGGTCTTTGAATCTGTCACCTGTAACAAGGCAACCAGTCCATAACAAAGACCAAAGTATTTACTAATGATGATTATGATGATGGGCTTCCTTCAGAAGTGGTTGCACTATTTTAAGTGTTTTGCATATATCATTTAATTTGGATAGCTCAGTGAGGTGCTATTAATAATCTCATTATGCTTATGAGAAAACTGGGAATCAGATCAATTTCTTCCTCTGAATAAATGAATGGCATGAGCAGATGGTCTTTGGATTCCCACCAAGTTGAAGGTGTTGAAACTCCAGTCATTGCAGTCACTTTGGGAAATGTATTTGCCTGCTGTGAGTTTGGTTTGCTTCTGTGTAAAGACGAGGCAGTACTTACCTCAAGGTGTCCCTATGATCTTTCAGAAACATCTACATACATCTGACAGGGGCCCTTCTGAGAAGGCAAGTCTTCCTCCCACCCATTCTCACCTCTTTCTCTTAACCACACAACAGGCTCAAGTGCAAATATACTAGAAATACTTTTTGCTTCACCCCCAAATACTTTTGCTCTCAACCCTTGGTTTGTTAGATTCACCTGGGCAATGGTGCACACACAAAAATCCTAGCCTATTTTAAGAAACCAGGCAGGACCTTTGTGTTCTCTCTGGGTGAGTGTGGTAAACAGCACTTGAGGAACACTGTTCTCTAGCTCTTCTCTTCCTAGTCACTTCCATCCAGGAGGGGAGCATGGACTGCTTAATTGTGAATCTGCTTTCATCTTATCTCCTTCATTTCCCTGATTTCCCCACTGGCAAAGAGAAAGCTGTTTAAGGGAAGGCAAGAACAGACAATTTCTACATGGTAAAACTGCATTCAATAAGTTCTAGAAAGATATACATCAGCTACTAGGTTATATGTCTTTCTTTTTCATGTGCCTCTCCTCTAATTAACTAGACTTCCTGCTGCAGGAAATGTGAGCCCAAGTAGCACCAATGGTAAAAGACAGAATGAAAACACAAAAGTCACAGTTTTCACTCATCTTGTCCACACCACTAAAGTTCCAGAGTAATACAAGACTGGCAAAAAACTAATGGGGAGCATAGTCAGTCCTATAAAGAAACACTGCTGCTTTACATTAGTCTCCTAGGCAGTGACCACACTGGCTTCCAATATGACAATAAGCAAGAAACAATTATGTTAACATTATGCTAATATTGACCTAGTCATTAACTCTTCAAGATTCAAAACAATTCATTGCTTTTCACTTTTAAAACGTAAGCATTTACAATAAATCTTTTGGAAGCCCAAACTTTCCATGAGGATTCTAATAGAGAATTTAAATTTGAAAAAGTACAATGGAAATATTGTGTGTAGTTTTCATCCCAATTTTAGTATATGTGCTACCAAAGCAAGCACATGTGTGTAGTTTTCAAATTACTAATTTGGTAAATATTAACTACTATAAAACTTACTTTTGAGAATGTAAAAACAAGTTAAAGTTCACCCTGGATTTCTAAGTATTCCTGTGTTCCCCGAAATATTGTGCACCCTAATAAACTTATCTGGGGTCAGAGAACAGAACAGCCACAATATTAAACATAGAGGATAGGCAGTGGTAGCACATGCCTTTAATCCTAGCATTTCAGAGGCAAAAATCCATCTGTTCAAGGATACAGCCAAGTATGGTGACTCAAGCCTTTAATCCCAGGGAGCAATGGTAGAAAACAGAAAGGTATATAAGGCTGGAGGACCAGAAACTAGAAGCATTTGGCTGGTTAAGCTTTTAGACTTTGGAGCTGAGATTCATTTGGATGAGGACACAGAGGTTTCCAGTCTGAAGAAATAGGATCAGCTGAGGAACTGGCGAGGTGAGGTAGCTGTGGCTTGTTCTGCTTCTCTGATCTCCCAGCATTCACCCCAATACCTGGCCTCAGGTTTGATTTTATTAATAAGACCATTTAAGATTCATGCTACATAGAAGGTTGTTGGTAAGAAAATATTAGAAACTGGTATTTCTGACATTCCCTAGTGTACATCTTTAACCTACTGTTAATAATTCCAAGTAAAATAAACACAAATAAAAGAGCCAATTTTTGCTCAAAGATTTTTCTTTTGACATCTATGAGAAATAAACACAAATTAACTGACAGTTTTTAACTCCAACTCTGAGCTGGATCATAAACAAAAATAAGCATGACATTAACTGATATTTACTTGTACCTAACATGATGTGGAAGACAATCAGGGAAAACTAGAGAACACTGCAACCAAGGAATAGGGCAAAAAAAAAAAAAACTTAAGGCAAAACCATAATTCTCTTTAGAGAAAATCAAACAGTAGAAATAGAGTTGCCAGCTAAGATACAGAATGACTGAACACAGAAGCCTTGTGAGAACAGTGTGGAAGTAAGGAATATTCTGTAGACAAAAGTTGAAACAGTACAGTGGGCAACACCCCCCAGTTATGTGCCACTAAATCAGTGTTGTCTCTCCCTGCTCTACACCATCTTCATCAACAAAACATGTAGGCTACTTCCAAAGGTCACTGAACAAACAGGAAATGTTTTCTGGTGTAAAAATATAAAACTGTAACTGCTTACAAATATTATAGCACTGCAGTATGGAGCAGTGGTAAGCCACCTGCCTGGTATGCATAAGTTTTATCCCCAGCATTACAAAAAATACAGAATTTAATATACATAACTATTAATTCAATTATTTGGTCCATAGCTGTAACATAATCTCTATGAAGATGCATTCTAGCATAGGACCTTGTCTTCTTACAGCCAGGGCTTCATCCCAATACTGAACCAGGGAAATACAGGTAGGTAATGACTATTAGCTAAATGATAGGTAATGACTGTTAGCTAAATGAATAAAAAGTGAACCAATTCATAATAAGTGGTAGAAAATAAGCAAATGAACAGAAACAGGTCAGAAGGGAGACTGGGCCAAGAAACTAAGAAAACTCTAAGGTTGGACAGTCCTAAAATCTCATTAAAATGCTTAAATTCAATAAATACTTTTATAGAAAAATGTAACTTATGAAAAGCAATGATGCCAGGCCCAGGTTTTAAAAAAATGAGGAAAAATATTTAATGTATCTTCACACATCAATTATTTTTCTTTTGATTATTTATTCTTTGAAAATGAAAAAAACATCTGTCTTTATATACATTTCAGTTATTTAAGCCACTCATAAATTGCCACCAATACAAGAAAAAAGCAATTTTGGCTAATTGAATACTATTCATCCACATTTATTCAAGCACCAGAATTTTTTTCCTAAAACATCTTTAAAAATATGATTTTGTAGAAATAAAAGATACAAAAAGCACACAATTCAGATCAAATGAGGAGGGGGAATTTTGTCCAGTGTATATTTTGTCCACTTTTTCATCCAGCTATTTTTCCAACAATGACACTTTATCTTGTTTATAAGATAGTTTCAACTATATATTTTAGAATATACTTCATTTGCTAACTTTTCCAGAAATATTAATTTTAGACATGGAAGAAATCATAAATCTATGTGATTAATGAGAAATTGCTTATTCCACAGTGGCTTCAATAGAGTCTTCACATTTTAAAGTGTGCATGAACCAACATACTATGCAGTAATTCCATTAAGAAAAAAAGAGGTAAGAAATGTTTTTAACGAACTGGAATTTCTTACATTGATTTTCTTTTCTTCTTACAAGTGGTCACTGAGCACAAATTCCATACATGTTATACACTATAAAAATGTCCACATTAAACAAAATTATCACATTGCTGTAAAATTCCAGCCCCACTTAAGAATCCTACTGGTCAGTTGATTTCATTACTTTATCAAACATGTGAAACACTATCTTCAAGCTGAATGTTGCTGCAAGGTGGCTACACAAATACTGTTTGCTTAAAGACAGTATTATCTGAAGATAGCAGTCTCTTTGCCAAAGTAAGGTAAATCATTTCCCAGAATATCTCACAGAACAGCCCAGACTCCTGACAAATCCCCTCTAACAGTGAGAAATCAAGTACCCTTTCAAGAAAAACTACAGATTAATTAATATACTGAAAATGTACAAAACCAGTTTCTAAAGACAAGATCACAGCCATGTGAATACCTTGGTTTCTGTGAGTAAGCTGTTTAAACTTCTCATTCATCAAGATTTCTAGGTTAGTTACTATCAAGAAAGAGAGAGAGAGAGAGAGAGAGAGAGAGAGAGAGAGAGAGAGAGAAGGAAGGAAAGGAAGGAAGGAAGGAAGGAAGGAAGGAAGGAAGGAAGGAAGGAAGGAAGGAAGAAAAAAGGTGTTTTGTAACTTATTATACAATGCTGTATTAGTCTGCCAGAGATATTTCAAAATATTTTGTACGTGTGTATACATACCTATCCTAACTAAGGTTTTACTCAATTTATGCTTTTTATAATCCTCACTATATTATCATTTTAATCCACAAATGAATATGAAATGGCCTTGTGAAACTGGAATCTCAGCTACTATTTATTCATAACAATAAAGCTTTTAGTTATAACATTTTTCATATTTTATAAGAAACATGTACTAAATACATGATCATTTTAATGAAATGCTGAGCAATTTCAAATTTATCATGCACTTAGCAGGTAGATGACGCAAGTTCTGAAAGTGTAGCAGTTGCAGCATCAGAGAATGTTACTGATATTAGACTTTTAAAACCATCAGTTTTCTTAGCAAATGAGTGTGGCTAATAACATGACAGAGCTCTTCAGGAACATCCAGGCACATTACTACCACTGCCAGGCAAGACGCACTAGTACCCTCCTTTACAAAAGGGTGCCATGAGCATGGACTGGAGGCATAACACAGAAAGAAAAGGAACTGGGGGTCTCCATCAGTTGCCCAGGTGATAAGAGAGCTCCAAGCTGAAAACCCGTGGTCGCTAAGCAGCAGCAGCCATGAAGACATTCCAGGCAGCTTCGCAGCACCTACAGTAAGTTCTGATTGGTGGAATCACAGCACACCCTGGTGACAAAAACAAGCTACCTCTGGCTGGCCTGATGGAAGTCTCTGAAGCGCCACTAAATACAAAGCCGAGCAAGCTGCACAAGTCTTCAATCTTCCCAAGAACCAAGACAGTGAATAGGAAAACAGAAGTGTGTGATTCAAATGCGGTGGTTCTTAAACCAGACAGCTGTTACTTCTCAGCAGCACAGCCTTGGTGAAGTTTTTAGACTGATTCTAATTCAATTTCACATTAAGAAAATAAGCCCTCACTTTGTGAAATATTTGTAAGCATCAAAGACAATACTTGAAACATGCTTGGTATAGAAGATAGCACACAGGAAGCATCATACACATTCATATGCAAAGGAATAGATGAGGCTATTGCAAAAACAGGATTAAGTTAAAAAGAGGGTTTTATTTAAAATGAGTATTTTCAAAAATATTATGTTAAGGGCTTGCTATGTATCCTCCATATGCTCTTTGTACAGAAAATCCCTTGTAATTTTTATAACAAATTTTAGTGGATAGGTATCATCTCCTTTTACAAATGAAGTAAAAGCAAATATTAAGCCCCAAAACAAACTATGAAAAGAGGCTCTGTGGTGAAAAACTTCCTGAACTTTGTGAGGTCTTATGTTTGGTCCCCTGTACCAAGATAAAAAGAGTAGGAAAGGGGGAAGTGAGGGACAGGAAAGAATAGAAAGTGGCACAGCCACGATTCAAACCCAGACATTACTGATCCCCAAACCTTAGTGAATTATAGATATATTGATTTTACTCATCTGGCCCTCTTGGTTTTGTTTATGCAGAGACAACATCTCCTTTAGACAACTGGCCTCTAACTTGCTAGGATGTAGGCAAGGAAGAGCCTGAACTTCAATTTCCTGCCCCCACATCCAAAGTGCTGGAATTACAGACCTGAGGCACCAAACTTGTTTATACAGTACTAGGATTCAAAAATGAAAGCCAGACAAGTGTTCCTCCCACCTAAGTTGCATCCCCAGACTCTGGTACTATTTCATGAATGAGGAATCTGAAGTATCTCAGCTAAAGACCTGCCGAAGGCTCGTGGATAAATAGGAAATTAATTATCTAGTGTATTGGGAGACCGCTCTATTTCTCTGTCCTACACAACTCAATAGATAGAAAAGTCCACTATCACTGGGAATCATCACTGGAATCACACAATCTTGTACCTAATCTAAAACAGAAAAACAAAAACAAACAAAAAACCACCCTACACACAACACATCCAAAACACTAACTAAACTAAGGAAAATTTCTCGTCCTCCTTGTGTGGTAGAAAGCAGAAAAGCCAGATGTCCATCCAAGTAAAGCATGTTAAGGTTTCTTTGTTTCTCCAACCTAGAAGGGAAGGTGAATGACAGGAAAGAACAGGAGCTCACTAGCTACCTACCTATCCTGCCCAAGACTATTGAGGACTGTTGAGAAAATAAAGAGCTTTCTATGGCTGCAATCTACCTGACCGTGCCTAGGCTTGAAATGAAAGAAAAGCCAGGCAACTCTCCATTCGGGGTTTGTTTAGAAGTCATCTATCAGCAACCAGATCAAAGGTGCATACTGTATTACCACCCTTTGCAGCAAAAAAGGCAGATATTTTATACCAATGGTCAAAAGATGAAGGAATACTGAAAATACAAGAAATATCATCAAGGTATATTAGCAACTGTAGTTCAGGGCCTCAGCACTGCAGAAAAATGGATCTGCTTCTTTCCAGCTGAACTGAATATCTAGATAAAATTCTATGCTAAGTCAAAAGAAAAACATTTTGGGATCTTTTTTTACTACTACATTTTCAGGCATTCGCTTACACAACTAATAAAAGAAAATGACTATTTAAATTTAAAAGGCTTTCACTTTGTCTTTAATAGATATTAAAATATAAATAGTAATTTTTCCTTGCAAAGAAAAAATACACATTCAAGACACAGCATGCTACTCTATTACAAAAAGCTTTCCTTCCACTTTGTAGATTTGGTTTTATTTATGATAGAATATCAGAATACTATAGCCTTAGACTTTACAACAGTATTAACTTGGTGACAATTTATCAATAGGGCAAAAAAATCAATACAAAGTAATAATTGACATACCACCTTGTACCATCCTAAGATTTTTCATTTCTATATAAAATATGTAAGTATGGATAAATATTCTATTCAAATCTACTGATAGTCCAAAAACTAACATTCCTTATTTACCATGAATGGTTTTGTAGAATCACTGAGAATATCAGATATTTTCTTTCTTGTTTGATTTTAGTGGGAAATACTTTTTTTCCTTAAGAGAAATAAAGGAAATTTCTTATTTATTTTCAAAAGTAGACTATTCATATTAACTTCTGAAAATTAAAGAATATCATTTTTCAATCTATACTGGGTAATAATGACAAATAAATATAAAGTGTAAGTATTTGTATAAATATATAACATATATTTAAGGGCTTTAATACATATATACATTATGAAATAATAACTAGCAAGCTGGTTAGCATATACACATTGTGCACTAACTTTTGTGTGTAGACACATAGTGGAAAGACATGATAGTGTCTCTTGGGTTGGAGATACAGCTTCCCTAGCACACAGAGACACAGAGGTCTTGGTTTTGATTCTCAGCACTACCCACAGGAGAGATGAGGATATATATATATATATTCTCTCTACAAATTTTCAGTGTATAATATAATATTATCATCTACAGTTGCCAAATTAGTTAGATAACAAAATACTTAACTAAACAATTTCAAAAAAAAAAAAAAAAAAGAAGTATTTATTTGGGCTCAAGGTGTCTGCCCATCATGGTAGGAAGATAAGGTGGAGAAGAGCATTCTCATCATGGCAGTCAAGGAAGAGAGAAAGGAGGACCAAGGAAGGGGCCAGTGACCCACTTCTCCAACAACAGCACATCATACCCTCTACATTTTACCACTTCTCAATAATGTGCCATACTACTAATTCATCAGGGGATAAATCTACTTATTAGGTCAGTGTCCTTATGACATAATCATCTTGGAGAATGTCATCAAAGACACATGTAGAGGTATGTTTTACCAACCCCTTGCATCCAGTCAGGTTGAAAAATGAAGATTATCGTAGTTACTATGCTGTAGCATGATAATTACATCTCCAAATGTGTTTTTTTTACATTTTAAACATTTTGTTTCTCTTTGTGATTTGACTCCTTTATCATTTATGTAATGACCATAGACTTTTTGGTTTCTGCTTCCCAAGAGGGTTACAAAAATTGTTGCTCATAGTCATAAATTAAAAAAATAATAATTTAACTTTGATTATATATAAAAGCATTACAGTTTTACATACAAGATTGGGCCTGCTCTATGTTGTATGGAATAACAGTTTTTAGACTAACAAAGAATGATTTTATTTTATAAAGCAGCAGCTTTGACCAGAGTTATTCCACTAGGAGTACAAGTGCCAAGAAAGAATGACTCTGCACATCTTGTTTATGCAAGTGAGTAACCACCATCTGCCAGCACACTGCCAGCACAAACTGATCATTTATTTATGCCAACAAATAATGACACTGGAAAATACACCAAATCACGTAAAAAACAGATGGGTGTGCCTATCAATCATACCAGATGGAATGCCCTTACCTGGAACTATGAAAGGAGTATGCTAAGACCAAATGTTATGTGACACTATTCTTAGGAAGATACTGTCTTAGGTTTCTGTTGCTGTGATAATATACCATCACCAAGCAACTCAGAGAAGGATGGGCTTATTTAGTTTGCAGCTTAGAGGAATAACAGCCCATCATGGTGGGGACACATGGCAGCAAGCACCAGATATGGCCACAGAAACAGTTGAGAGCTCACATCTCACACTGTACGCAGGAAGCAGAGAGAACAAACTCGAAAAGGCACCTCTTTAAACTCTGAAAACCCACTCTTATGACATACTTCCTCCATCAAGGCCACACCTCTGTGTCTGACCAAACAGGACCACCAACTGGGAATAAAATATTCAAATGCCCAAGAATGTAGGTGACATCTCATTCCGATGTGAATTTGTTTACTCATCCCAGATAGAGAATCAATGTCAGACCAGAGTACAGATACCACCAATGTCCAAATTGACAGGCCAATGAATTTTACTGGAGTTACTTCTAGAAACACAGGTAAGGAGTTAATTACAGGGCAGAAACAATACAAACACAGCTATATAACTAAAACTCACCCCAGCATGGGTGACAGCTTACAAAGCTGAAAACTCAAGAGTACTATATACAACCTGTAGACAGCTAAATAGGTTGGAGAATGCCCTTTCCAGGTAGCTCAGTTGGTCTGAGACTATTCCAAGAATCTCAGCTGGTCCCTGTTTCTTCCAAGCACCACAGCTTGTCTGAAAGTGTATCTCAGCAGTCCTTACTTCTTATAAATGCTTGGAGAAAGGGTTGGGGTTGGGGCTAGTGAATCTGGTCAGTTTCAGGGACTTCCTGAGCCTTTGAATTGTTTACTAATTGCCTTAATGAGCTTCCTTGTAAGATGGAATATTTCACCTCTTAGAGCATCCTCCTGTTTCACTTCCCTTTTAATATCCTTTTTATATTAGTGTGTGTGTGTGAAATGCTAATGTATCATCTGATAATTAATTTTATTAGTAATTAATACTGGAATAAAAACCTGTGTTTGCCAACAGCAGCTATCAAGGGAAATCAGGACTATCTGATTTACAACCAAATTACAACTAAATCACAACCAAAGAAAGTAATGTAGTTTGTGAATTTATTTGTTGTTCAATAAATTGTGACACTCCAGAAAGAGATGTCCATCTATGTTTCTGGCAAAACATACACAAAACATTTACCCCTGCCATTTTTGATGTCACAATTTACACATATTTTATGTTGCTTAGTCATTAACAATTTGCTGTAGTGACAGTTATTTGAAAATGTGTACCTCTTAACTTTTATGCTAAACCAATAAGTGATTTATATACCAACATTACAGCATTAGAACACTCTAAATTGGACTGCAGATTGGTAAGCCTTATGCATCTGTATGTTTTCACCTTATGAATTGGCATCCATTCATTTCATCTGGAAGACTTCCCATTAGCAATTCTTTTAAGGATCTAATGTTTCTTTGATTGAGAAGTTCATCATCTTCCCATCACTTTGGAGTGACATCTGTTCGGGGTATTCTTGGTCGGTACTGTCTTTCCCTCAGCACTCTAATAAACCATCACGCTCCCACTCTACAAGTTTCCTGCTAAGAAACGTAAACTGAGAGCTTTCTATGTCTCCTATATCTTGAGGGTTTAAAAAGATCTCTTTAATTTTTAAAATTCAATTTTTAATAATTTTGTTGTAATACATCTTGGTTACATCTTTGGGTAGGATCTAACTGAAAATCTCTAACTTTCATGGATCTCATGCCCAATATCAATCCTCAATTTGGAAATTTTTCAACCATTATTTCTTTAAATAAACTTTTTTAGAGGAATAACACCTTACTCCCCTAAAACTCTCATAATGTAAAGGATAGTTCTCCGGATGTTGTAACCAATGTCCTATAGGCATCTGCCATTCCTATTCTTTTTTCTCTTCTGAATAGACACTTTCTTGTGGATTCTCTTCAGAAACTGTTCAGTTTGATCAAATCTAGTATTGACACTCTCTAGGCATTTTGTTCATTTGTCATTGTACTCTTTAGTCCCAGTATCTCTGTTTGGCTCTTTTGTGTTAATAATTTCAACCTCTTTATTAGAGCTTCCTGCTTTGTTCATGTATTAATTTTCTAATTTCACTGAGCTGCCCATCTTCTCTATAGCTCTGTGTCTATGGCACATTTGTATATGTATTTTCTTTACTTATAATCTCTTTTGAATTAGATTTAAGAAGTACTAAGGATGTAAATTAATCATGTAAATTATCAAATAATTAATAACTTTCTCAATACAAAAAGAACACATATAAATCATAAATAATATCAATTGTACAGTAAATAAAACTTTATATCACATATTATTTTTCATCATATGAAACAATGAAATTATGAAACACAGTTGCTTCAACCTGTCTTAATTAGGGTTTCTATTGCTGTGAAGAGACACCATGACCACAGCAACCCTTATAAAGTAAAACATTTAATTGGATACAATTTCAGAGGTTCCGTCCATTATCATCATGGCTGGGAGCAAGGCAGCATGCAGGCAATTTGGTGCTGATTACATTCTGATCAGAAGACAACAGGAAGTGGACTCAGTATCACACTAAGCGAAGCTTGAACAAAAGAGACCTCAAAACCCACACCCATAGTGACACACTTCCTCCAACAAGTCCACACCTATTTCAACAAGGCCACAACTCCTAATAATGCCACTCCCTTTGGAGACCATTTTCTTTCAAACCACTACTAACTTCTCCATTTGTTTTATGCATGACTGTTACTCTTGTTCCCATGGGAATTTTGTATTTCTTACCTATTTGATGAAAACAGCTTCAATGGAATAAAGTATAATGTTATTCTCCATCTCACAGCATGGAGATCATTTAAAAATCTCTAGTTATTGATATGAATTTTTGTCATTCTCCTCCTAAATGAGAAGAGGTTACTGATTATCAGAGACTAGTTAATCTAAGGAACATATTAGAATCCTGGCATACTTGAAGCATGAACAACTTTTGCTGCTGCTAAGAGCACACCCCTCTCAATGCAATAAGAATAGAGTGTTTAGGGAAATACAATCTCTTTAGTAACTTCCAAAATGTGCTTTAAGTCAAAAGTCTATTTCCAGATTATTAATCAGAAAAATAAGGTCCATATCAATGTATGAAATTCTGCCAAACTCAAACTAAGACTTGATATAAAATAGGCTGCCAAATTTTGTTAAACTAGGATCATAAATAAGGTCTCTGCTCAGAAAACTTCATAGCTAACACTGGGTTCCCAGGAAAGGATACCTCTTCTACTAGATGAGCTTGCAGAATGTTAATTTAGGATTAACTTTGGGATCAAACCTATGGAAAGGGAAGGGAAGGCAGCAGATCTAGACATAGAAAAAAGACAAATGGTGACACACATCTAGAAAAATCCCAGGGTGACCCCATGGGAATGCATGATCTAGAATGCCCTTCATAGCTGTCACTAGTTGGGACAAATTGGCCAGACCATAATAGTCATGTCACAATCAATCTTAACAGTGGGCCTGAGAAAGAGGTTACACTCGCAATGCTGAATCTTGGCAGCTGAGTCAGCTCCTCATGTAGTCCCAGCAGTGAAGCCAAAAGCCTTAATGAAAGGGAGACCTGAATGGGACATCATAACAGATGATCTTTGATGTACAGAGAACTTATGTCACAATAAATAATAATTTAAAAATACTATAAGCCCAAATGGACTTAGTACACCTACCCTACCAAACATTATATCATAGTCACACCGTGGACTCTGGTATTTTTTATTTGTGCTTGTGGAGATGGCTGAAAGTTTCATCTCACTGCAGTTGTCGGCACTAGAGAGAAGTACTATACCACATACTACTAGCACTAGAAAAGACCAAACTGTAAAACTGTAAGTAAGTTTCTGCTAAGTTTTACGACTTTCACACTATCGTAAATTAGTAAGAAACATAAGTTGAAGCATCACAAGGTGGGGACTGCCCACGCTACTATACTGAGCAAAGAATTCAGAAATTTAATAAACAAAGATCTTGGGACAGGCTAATGCTTGGCAACTGTCTAGGAGCAGGGCCAGGTGCCCATGCAGGCCAGAGGAAATTTGCCAATGAGAAAGGAGTCAGAGGTAGATGCCCTTGGAGCTCACACTATGACTAAGTAGAGATTCTAAGCCAAGACAGCAAATCCCAGCATGTTACATGGTAAAATACATAGAAGGAATAAACTTGAACTGGAGCACAATGATGTCAAGCCTTTAATATCATTTAAGCTAAACAAAAGTAGTTCAGCTCCCAACTTGCCCTCCAGACTTCAAGGTTATATTTCTGTGCCCCCCACACACTGGCAAGGCTCCATAACATTCCAGACTATCTATCTACACTTCTACCCGGACCAATATTAAGGAAAGAAGGAAGGAAATTTTGGAAAGTTAAACTGGTTCCACCTGTATTGAAGCCATTTGGAAACAGCATTAGCATACACAATGGAGAGTCCAGACACATGGAAAGGAATGGCCTACCTCATGAAAACATGTAGGAAAAATTTATTGTTGCAAGAAGGCCATTAGATGTCTACACAATATATATAGTCTTCATGCAAGAAGAGAAGAGATCAATGTCAAAGAAATAATAACCGTCTATTTTGTGTTACTGAAAACTGTACTGTTTTTCTTACTATGCTTCAAATAAATAGAAAAATAGTTACAATACTGACCATCTTCAACATGTTATTCATGCGTCTATACAGACCAGGCTACATGTTTCACTATGAAAGTATGAGACCATCTAGGCCTTTGAATGGCACATGCAATTTCTGGGAAGTGTATCCACAGGCAAAAATTACTTTCTACAAGTAACACCTTCCTTGTTTTAAAAAGAAATATATATTGAAATAGTTGGGAACTGTCTGGTGTTATAGGAAGCAAGCTGGTACTAAGTATTTTTTTTATTAATTAACTTTATTTATTTATTTATTTATTTATTTATTTATTTATTTTACATACCAACCACAGTTCCCCTCTCCTCCTATTCCCTCCCCCTACCTACCTTTGAGTCCCCACAATCCATTTCTCCTCTGTTTCTGTTCAGAACAAAGCATGGCATATCAAGTTGCAGTAGGACTAAGTACCTCCCCTTGTATTTAGGCTGGGCAAGGTGACCCAGTATGAGGAATAGGTTCCCAAAAGTATTAGAGACAGTCTGCTCCCACTGTTAGGAGTCTCTCAAGTAGACCAAACTACCCAACTGTCACATATATGTAGAGGGCCTAGGTCAGTCCCATGCAGATTCCTTGGTTGTTGGTCCAGACTCTGAAAACTCCTATTGTTTGGCCTAGTGTTTAGCTGTGAGTCTCTGCATCTGTTTCTACCATTTACTGGATGAAGGCTCTCTGAAGACAATTGGGGTAGGCACTAATCTATGAATATAGAAATCATCCTGAGCAAGGCAACCCAAAACCAGAAAGACAAAGACATGGTATATACTCACATATCAGTGTAAGTAAAGGGTAATCATGCTACAATCCACAGAGCCAGAGAGACTAGGTAACAAGGAGGGCCCAAAGGTGGGATGCATGAATCTCCCTGGGAGGGGAAATAGAGGAAATATCAGGTGTGGACTACAGGCAGCTGGGGATGGAAACATGAAGGATCGGGTTGAGGGATATAGAGGAAGGAGAGTATTGGAAGATTACTAGAAGGTGGGAAACATTTCAGGTTCAAGTAGAAACCTGGTACAAGAGAAACTCCTAGGAATATACAAAGATACCTAGCAATAGTGGACACATAGCCTGAACTGGCCATCTCCTATGACCAGGCAGAACTTCTAGTAGAGCAGTTGGGACACCAACCCAGCCACACAACCTTTGACCTACAGTCTGTTTTTCCTATGGGATGTGCTGGGGTAATGGTGGAGCAGAGATTGTGGGAGTGGCCAGCCAATGACTGGTCCAGCCTGAGACCCATACCACGAGATTGAGCCCACCCCTGACCCATCATGGAGTTCCATGACCCAGTGTGGAGTGCCATGATCCAGAAGCTGGATGGCCCAGAGATCTAGGATAGAACCAAATGTGATCAGAGAGAGAGAAAAAAAGTCAATGTAATGGTACTAAGTATTTTTAAAGGGTTATATAAAAACAAAGCTAAAATGTACATTTTAATTGAGGAACATGAATTAAGATTATGGAATGGATGTAAACTACTGGTAAAGAGAGAAAAGGGCATCAACACTGAGAGAGAAGGGGGTCAGGAATGAGAGAGAAGGTGGTCAGTTAAATGGATTTTCTATGGTCCTATCTGAGGTCCTTTCTTTGATAACTTTTGAAAAGTAGAAGGATCACTTTGTTGCCTTTCCCCATTTTTTTATTTAGTAAGAAACTTTTTATTCATTCCACATACCAACCACAGATTCCCCCCTCCTCATCTCTCCTCCTGCTCCCCCAAACTTTCCCCTCCAGCTCACCCCACAGCCTCTCCTCCAAAAAGATATGGCCTCCCATGTGGAGTCAACAAAACCCGGCACATTCAGCCAAGGCAGGTTCAAGCCCCTCCCCCTGCATCAATGCTGTGCAACATGTCCCACCACAAGCAATTGGGTCCAAAGAGCTAGTTCATGCACCAGGGATAGATCCTATTCCCCTTAAACAGACCATTTTCATCATTGATAATAATAATTATTATTACTGATTAAGTACCAAAGAATATAACAAGCATAGTTTCATGTAAACTGTGCAACTAACAATTTTTAAGTAGGTAACTATGATAGATAATTTTACATGTCAACCTGATGGAGTCACAAGACACTCTAAAATTTGGTGAACAATTGCTCTAGGCATTTCTGTGAACTGATAGATTGAGCAAAGCAGACAGAATGCTCTCTCTAGCGAGAAGAGTGTTTTGCCAGAATGTATGCCTGCACTATATATATGCCTGGTGCCTACAGAAGCTAGAAGAGGTTACTGGATATCTTGGAACTAGAGTTATGGATAGTGGGAGTCCTGGGAAGTGAACTCGAGTTTCTCTAAAGCAACAAGTACTCTTAACCTCTTAGCCATCTCTCCAGCTCATGAGTGAGTTATTTCTTATGACAGCCATATTTGACAAACAAGTGGTCTTGTAAAGGGATTTACGTCTTAAGAGAAGGAAACCCAAAAAATAAAATCACACACAGACACACACACAGACACACACACAGACACACACACACACACACACACACAAACACATCTGAAGTCAATAAAATACATTCCAATATTTATTAATATTCAAAAGCTGTCAATAAAATCAAAGGACAAGAAGTGTACACCTATCCAAATATAATGACAAGACACCTCACATGCAAAGAACTAGGTTTTGGTTAAACCAGCTCTTATAAGTGTACATACGATGTTTTCCTACTCAGCGTGAATAATCAAAAACTAACTGGGCTTGAAGTGAACCATTTAAATTGACATCTAGTATTATTTCACCAAATCACTGAGACAGGAATGTTGCAGGTAACTGTACTACTTCTTGCAAATCTGAATTTGAATAGCTCCTCATGAGCAAATACCATGTAACTTACATAAAGATACACACAAAATAATCTAGCTTCCTCAGAGAGAATGAATTTAGGTAGTTTTGCTATTTGACTGATTGCCAAAATATGAAGATTCTAAAATGTGTTTATTTTAAACAAGAAAAACAAAAAAATGTTTCATTTCCAATGTGTCACTGCATAGATTTTAAAAGTCAAATAATGCTTCTGAAAACAACTCTTATGTTCCACCCAAAGGAACAGTATACATCTTAAGGAAGCCATAAATACTATGTAATATGCAAACATTAAAACTGCCACAATTTTGTCAAGGCCCCCATATTTACAGATCTTGAAGATAAAATTTAAAAGACATTTAGTTCTTTAAAGAAAACTTTCCATTAAGAAGATTCTGCTTGGGGCTAGAGAGATGGCTCAGTAGTTAAGTGCACTTGCTGCTCTTGATAAGAACCTGGATGCAGTTTATAGCACCCACACTGAGTAGCTCACAACCAATAGTTCCAGGGAATCCAACGTCCTCTTCTGGCCTCTGTAGGTGCCTGCATACAAGTGCTACACATTAAAACAAATAGGAATACACTTGAAAGAATGTTCTATTCACTTAAAATATCTTTTAATTATTTCCAAACATGATATATCCCAGTTTTTTCCTATTTAGCTCACATAAAAATGTAGGACACAGACCATCTTACTTTCTACAGGAAAACAACTGAGAACCCCTGCTAATGCATTAGTCATGAACTTCCAAAAATGGTGTTATTTCATTTCAAGCTATCAAAATAGTAAGAATATATTACTTACCCAATAGTAAATGTAAGTATTTTCCCGATTTAAGAGTCAGAGTAGGGCTGGAGAGTGGTGGCACATGCCTTTAATCCCAGCACTCAGGAGGCAGAGCCAGGAAGAGCTCTGTGAGTTTGATGCCAGCCTGATCTACAGAGCGAGATCCAGGACAAAAACCAAAACTACAACAGAAAAACCCTGTCTCGAAAAACCGAGAGAGAGAGAGAGAGAGAGAGAACATTTCCCCCTCTGATTGTGTCACCAACTTCTCACTGCTCTTCCTCCCTCCCAATTAGAGCCACCTAAGAAAATATACCTCTTCTAGACTTCAGTGACGCAGCTGAATTGTATTCATACAGTAATAGTCTCACATTCATAATAACATCACTTTTCAGGTAAAATATGTTCTTTTGTTGTTTTACCTCAACACTTACCATTATACCACTACTCTCCTTTATCACCCTACTATATATATGAAGCAGTATCAATTATGCAAATTATGGCTGGCTATGGCATGATTATAACACAGACACAGACACACACACAGACACACACAGACACACACAGACACACACACACACACACACACACACACACACACACACCTGATACTTTAGTTTTAAGGCTCACAAAAGAGGTTCCAAACATTTAATAAATTAGTCAATGGAATTTTTAAGTATGAGAATATAGGAACAAGAATAAGAGTAGAGGTTTTTAAGTAAGTTGGTGCAGCTAGCGCTTAACTTTAAGACATAGGAAGTAAAAGGGAAGCACATTAACTCATTATATCCCTAGTGGATACTTGGACTTAATGGGTGAGTAATAGAACAGGAAATAACTCTACTATATATTACTTCTAAAAGTGGCCATGCCATAAAGTTTGAAACTGGTTTCAATTAATTTTAAAAAGTGCAAAACCAGTTTGATAGCCCAAGAAACGTTCAGAAAATGTTCTATTGTGGCCATGTTTCACTTATACATGCAAAAGGCCTCAAGTGAAATTTATGTTCAAGTTGTACAAATGGTAGAAACAGATCATCCTCTAAGGATTATTGTTTGCTTTCTAGTACAAAAAAAAGGAAGATGCAAGACAAAAAGAAAACAAACAAAAAGCACAACTACCACATATCTCTTATTTTTTCTCAAAAATTATATATGTGTAAAAGTAATTAGTAAGAAAGAATGTTAAAGCTCTCTGGGAATGGTGAAGTTGTGCCTTAAATGCCACTGTGGAAATGTATGCATCCCTCAGGCCACTGTTAATCTATAACAAATCTGAGGCAAATTTACCACTGCCAGTCACAAACATGCATTTATTTCTCAGGTTGTACAGCTGTGCTGGTTAAGTTTTCTCCAACTTGACACAAGCTAAGGGCATCTGCGAAAAGGGAATCTCAACTGAGAAAGTGCCTCAAAAAGACTGGCCTATGGGGGCATTTTCTTAATTGATGATTGATTTGGGAGAGCCCAGCTCACTATAGGCAATGCTACCCTT
Source organism: Onychomys torridus (assembly GCF_903995425.1). Lineage (NCBI taxonomy): Eukaryota > Metazoa > Chordata > Mammalia > Rodentia > Cricetidae > Onychomys > Onychomys torridus. The sequence continues at coordinate 153,404,355 of NC_050446.1, forward strand.
GGGCAGGGGGACCTCAGGAATATAAGAAAGAAGGCTGACAAAACTGTACAATGGAGAAGAAAAGTATCTTCAACAAATGGTGCTGGTATAACTGGATGTCAACATATAGAAGGCTGCAAATCCATATCTGTCACCATGCACAAAACTTAAGTCCAAGTGGATCAAAGACCTCAACATAAGTCCAGTTACTCTGAACCTGATAGAAGAGAAAGTAGGAAGTAGTCTTGAATGCATTGGCATAGGAGATCACTTCCTAAATATAACACCAGTAGCACAGACACTGCGAGAAACCATCAATCAATGGGACCTCTAGAAACTGAGAAGCTTTTGTAGAGCAAAGGATATGGTCAACAAGACAAAGCAACAGCCTACAGAATGGGAAAAGGTCTTCACTAACCCCACATCTGACAGAGGGCTGATATGCAGAATATATAAAGAACTCAAGAAATTAGACATCAAAATGCCCAACAGTACAAGTAAGAAATGGGCTATAGAGCTAAACAGAATTCTCAACAGAGGAAGCTCAAATGGCTGAAAGACATTTAAGGAATTACTCAACATCCCTAATCATCAGGGAAATGCAAATCAAAACGACTCTGAGATACCACCTTACACCCATCAGAATGACTAAGATCAAAACCACTGAAGACAGTTTATGCTGGAGAGGAGGTGGAGCAAGAGGAACACTCCTACACTGTTGGTGGGAATACAAACTTGTACAGCCACTTTGGAAATCAATATGGTGCTTTCTTTGAAAATCTCCCCACAAGACCCAGCTATACCACTCTTGGGCATATACCCAAGGAATGAATGCTCAATCACACCACAAGGACACATGCTCAGCTATGTTCATAGCAGCATTGTTTGTAATAGCCAGAACCTGGAAACAACCTAGATGCCCTTCAACTGAAGAATGGATAAAGAAAATGTGTTACATATACACAATGGAGTACTACTCAGCAGAGAAAAACAATGACATTATGAGGTTTGCAGGCAAATGGATGGATCTAGAAAAAATCATCCTGAGTGAGGTAACCCAGACTCAGAAAGACAAACATGGTATGTACTCACTCATAGGTGGGTACTAAATGTAAAGCAAAGGATGGCTAGACTGCTACTCACAACTCCAGGGAGGCTACCTAGTAAAGAGAACCCTAAGAAAGACACAGGGATCGCCCAATGACAGAGAAATGGATGAGATCTACATGAGCAAACTGGACATGAGGGAGGGTAATGAAGGGCAAGGGTCAGGGGAAAGAGAGCTTAGGGGAGTGGGAGATCCCAGCTGGATCAAGAACAGAAAGGGAGAACAAGGACAGAGATACCATGATAAATGAAGAGCCCATGGGAATAGGAAGAGGCAAAGTGCTAGAGAGGTCCCTAGAAATCCACAAAGATACCTCCACAATAGACTACTGGCAATGATCAAGAGAAAGCCCAAACTGACCTACTTTGATGATTGGATGGCCAAACACCCTAACTGTCATGATAGAATTCTCATCCAGTGACTGATGGAAGCAGATACAGAGATCTATGGCCAAGCCCCAGGTGGTGCCCCAGGTGGTGCTCCAGGAGTCCAATCGGTGAGAGAGAGAAGGGATTATATGAGCAAGAGATATTGAGACCATGATTGGAAAAAAGCACAGGGACAAATAGCCAAACTAGTGGAAACACATGAACTGTGAACCAATAGCTGAGGAGCCCCCATGGAACTGGATCAGGCCCTCTGGATAAGTAAGACAGTCAATGGCTTGAACTATTTAGGAGGCCCCCAGGCAGTAGGACCAGGACCTGTCCTTAGTGCATGAGCTGGCTTTTGGGAACCTAGGGCCTATGCTGGGACACTTTGCTCAGCCTAGGTAAAGGGAGGAGGGGACTGGACCTGCCTCAACTGAATCTACCAGGCTGAGCTGAATCCCCAGGGGAGTCCTTGCCTTGGAGGAGGTGGGAATAGGGGGTGGGTTGGGGGGAAGTGGGGGGGGGGAGACAGGGGAATCCATGGCTGATATGTAAAATTAAATTAATTATAAAAACTTTTTTAAAAAAGAAAGAACTTGAAATTAAAAAAAAAAGAAAGAAAGAAAGCAGGCTGAGAAAGCCATGAAGAATGAGCCAGTAAGCAATGATCTCCAATGGCTCCACTGTAGTTCCTACCTCCTGCTTGAGTTCCTGCCCTGACTTCCTTTCGTGATGGACCATAAAACTGAAACAAACCCTTTCCTCCCCAAGATGGTTTTTGGTCATGGTGTTTATCACAACAATAGAAGCAAGCCAAGCCAACATCCTCTTTACAACTTCCTTTCCTTTCTCATCTCCTTTCTCCCTCTTGGCTTAGCCATATTCCTGCCACAGATACCTATCACCATTGATCAGACTGTAATGCAGTCAACAGTCAGAAACGTTACTATTCTTAACCACCGATGACTATTTCTACATTCAGATTCAGATTTTGGTTTTTGTTAGTTCCCCCTTTTTTTTTTAAATTCTACTGTTTTAGAAAACTTTCAGTAGAATGGTATGTGAGGAAGCCGAAATATTCTCTACCAAAGCATACCTGTAAGAGGCTGTGAAGGTGACAGAGAAGCATGTAGCTGGTATCAAGGACGCTATAGCTCTAGCAAGGATGAAGTTTCTTCCATCAAGGAAAGCTGAACTAGGAGAGAAAGATCCTTGCCACAATCACATAGGAACTGGCCACTTCATCACTGGATCCTTTGAGTCCAGCTCACGAGACCCCTTTGGGGTTCCGGCTGGAAGCTACAGTCAGGGGAAGGAAGCTTCGGGTGTTTCTAATCTGAAGGTCAAACATCTCTCCTACTCCTGCTGCTACAGCCATGTCTCTTCACTGTCCTACTTCTCTCCTAACTGTCTTTCCTAACTGTCTATAATTTCTTAGCTCTAATTCTCTGCTATAATCCTCCTGCTTCTCCTCATCTAGCATAAAAATCCTCTGTCTACAGGAGGCTTGAAGCAATAAAAGAAATTACAAAAGTTACCTCTTGTTGGTCAAAAGCACATTCCTAGAGTAAGTGATAAGGAGCCAAGCCATTTACCATAACAACACCGTTTCAAGGTCTCAGGACCAGAGGGAGGGTCCGAGTGCCCAGTATGACAAACTTCGAGACATAGCTCTTTATCAGCAGACTTGGCAAGCAAAGAACTGGCATGCTTTTCTTAGGGTGCTTTGTGTAGATGACCTTGGTAGACACCTGCAACTCCAACCTTGTGCATAACTGTAAGGTTTTAAACTTAGGATCTATTTACAAAGGCCTTTAGTCTAGTTTGAACTTGCTCTGACATAAAAATGAGCTAAAAGTGTTCAGTTAGTCTTAGACTGAGGAGAAAATGTTATTTTCTTTTTCTTTTTTTTTTTTTTTTGGGGGGGGGGGGGGGGTCGAGACCAGGCTGGCTTCTAACTCACAGAGATCTGCCTGCCCCTGCCTCCTGAGTGCTGGGATTAAAGGCATGCGTCACCACTGCCTGGTTGAAATTGTTACTTTCTTGTGTTAGTCTGAGCAAAAGGAACAAAGCAGGTTTTTAAGTGTCTACACTCTTCGTGGGACAATAGATTATGCTTCACAATAGTTATGAAGCATATCCTAGTATATATATATATATATATATATATATATATATATATATATATATTACAGGTAAAAGAGAAGTCGTCTTCCTGACCACCCACAAATATATGTGCTCATAAGACTGAGATGTAATTATGAGATTACATTTATACTTTACATGAAAATGCATGGTAATGGGGAGCTATCACAGCTATTAGTGCACAAGTGAAATTACAGATGAAAGCAACAGTTTTCAGAGTCAGTGAGCCATAAGCCTTGCTGACAGGGTATCCCATCAGAGAATAATTCCTCTGGTGGGTTGACATTTGAATTATCAATTGCTATAAGCTGTAATTGCATCTAGGCTGTTACACATAGAAACTCTGTCTCAAAAAAAACAAAAACCAACACACAAAAAAGGTTCTACATAATTTCTACACAAGTACCATCCATGCATTTGCTCTGTCCAAATACATACTGTTCCCAGGAACAGAAAAGTGCCAGAAGGAAAACTTCCATTCTGTATCCTGACATCCCCCAGAGACGAACAGCTCATCCCATGTTTTCTCACAGGAGGAAATAAACATGCTCTAAGAGGCTCACTGCTGGAGACCTGGGAACAGATCTCTTCCAGTGAGACAGTTTCTTGTCTTTGGTATAAGGAGAAAGGACAGAAAATTGATGCGGGAAGATAAATAGGCTGAACAGGATGGTGGGCAACAAGAATAATGTTTCAAAACACCTCCCTGAGCTTGCACTAGGCACAGTATCTCTACAGCCACCGTTTATTAAACCTGTGCCCTGGATAACTACTTGGTCAGACTGGATCTCAACAAGGCTCTAAAACTCTTTCTAGCTCCATGTTAAATATGAGGAACCTGAGAATTAGAGAGGATACATTGTCTTCCAGAGATAGTTAAATGAAGGAAACACAGAGAAGCCAAATTTAAAATACTGCAGTAATTTCAAACATGAACACAGTTATTTTGCTTGCAAAATTTCTGAAAGTAGACAAAAACAACAAAGTTATCATCTTCTCAAGTTACTAAAGACAGAAAAATCCTAAGTGGCCTAAGTTACAATACCTATATCATAGAAAATATGTCCATTATACAAGAAGAAAAAGTGAAAGGAGGAAAGGAATCATTCATGTCCCTAAAATACAATGAAATCAAACTTTAAAACAGGCAGTAATTGAAGTAATTGTGATACTACTTTCAGATTTTCAATATAAAAGAAATGAAAAATACAAGTATATACTTAAGACATAAAATCAAAGCAATTTAACAAAAAAGATGTTTTCATGCAACTAAAAGATCAATACTTCTTTATTAAAAGATATCAATGCCTCTCCCAAAGCAGTTGGAGGGAAGCTAAGAATGTAGCATGTGGGTAGAATGTCTGCTGAGCATACACAAAGCATACATAGCACCAGGGGAGAGGGTTAGCAGAAGGAAAAGCATTTGCAAATGTGCATCCTTTCTATATGCAATAGCAAGCCAACAATTCTCAATAACAGCACATTTTCAAAAAACTTTCAACTATCGCAATTTAAACAAAATTTAATGCAGCAGTCTAAGTTTCCAGTTACCATATACTCAGGGACTTCAAAGGATAGAAGGTTCACCAATGGTTGTAACAGAAGCCATATTGTTTCAGTATTAAAGAACAGCTAGGAAGTATAAGAAATCCTCCCAAATCCAACCTATATGTCAATTTCTTATTGTGAAGCACATGTCACGTTTCTAGAGGATTATCAAACATGGTAAAGGTGCACACAGAATAGAACTGAAACATTACAAGTGTCAGGAGGCCTGAGGTTCTGTCAGGTAGGGCCTGTGTGTCACTGAGTATGCTACTTCCATACTCTGTTTCCAGTCTATAGCATCAAGCATCTGCCCTTGGTTACCTTTCAGTTCTTTTCAGTGTTTAAAATTATGACACCTTATGACAGTATCATTTAACTTGCTAATCTATACATAATGACTACATGCTCCTGACAGGATCATAATTAGAGTTTTCTCATTTTCACACTATCTCAATGCTGAAATTAAGCTCTAATAGAAATGATACCATATTTGAACAATGTATCATAAATTTATATCATAGAAATCAAAATAATGTCTCAAATTCATCAGAACTGCTAGTTTTTACTTATCTAAAACCCAAGGTTTCTTATTAAGCCAGGCAAGAAAAACGAATACATATACTTTCAATTCTAACACTGAAGATTTTCTTAACATAAAGAGCATAATGAGAGGCAAAGCTAGCAAGGTGTGCAACCGGTCCTTAACATTTATAAGTTAAAAGAACAAAAGATCCATCATTACAAGGATTTTTTTGTTTAAAACATCAGTTTAGGAATGTTATAGAAACATGTGAAGCATCGACCATGATCAGTAACATGGAGTTATAACAAACAGTTTTCACAGTGCTTTTGAGTCTGATGTTGGACTGATGGATGAAAACTGAAAATGTGTGCTTTCACAGATGTGTCTTCTAGAAATCCACATTCGCTCAGAACAGCAGTGACTATGCCGTCCAGAGAATCGGGAGGAAGATAAACCGCAAAGCCTGGAGGACCTTTTCTCGAGGGTCCTGGTGAAAGAGAGGGACAGCAGAAGTGCAGGCCGCTGTCCTCTACTGAGGGAACATGTTAAAGTGTAAGAGTGCTAAATCTATTCAAACATTAAAGGAGGAACTGCAGTGAGCCAGAAGTCCTGAAATTTTTCTAAAGGAGGACTGTTTTCTATTTCTCCTTGTCTAAGCAGTGGCAGAGTTGGGGTTCAGGTTTCAAAGTGACATATCACCCCACAAGAACGAAGCCAGTGACAGATTCAACCGCTTTATTCTTAGGCCACATAGACTCTTCAAACCTTCCAAGTCCTACACAAAGAACCTTGTTGGCTGCATCCTAAAATTTGAAGTAGGGCTCACCCCTGGAACCCCAGGACTTGGGAGGCTGGGGCAGTAGGACTGCCACCAGTTTAAGGCCCGCTAGAGCCTCTTCACAGGGTGTCCCTGCACAGTTTGGGCTACAGACTGAAAGCCTATCTTTAAAAAATTAATTAAGAAAATTCTAGAACACAAGAAAAAAATCAGCAGACTCCATTATATAACAAAGAAGAATTTGGGTGGGCATTGTGGGTATGACTATAATCTCAGCATGCACAAAACTAAGACAGAGCGTTGTGAGTTCAAGGCCAGCTTGGGCTACATAAAAAGACTTTGTCTCAAATATAATAAAAGGGGGTCTGATGAGGTGGCTCAGCACACAAAGGTACCTGCCACCGAGCCTGATAGGAGGAAAGAACACACTCCCACAAGTTGTCCTCTATGTCCACACATACACCACTGCACACAAATGCAAACACACAGAATACATATTATAAGCAAGTATAATTTTTACAATTTTCAACTAAAAAGAATATTAAAAAGCAAAATTTTTATATAAGTAAAACTCACAGCAAAACAAACTAAAAGATGTATGTATGTATATATATATATATATATATATATATATATATATATCAAATATAATGTACTATTGCTGTAGCATTCACTTTTTGACATATAGCAAACCACAAAGTTGGCCTTCAAACAATACTAATCTAATCTATTAGCTCACATTTCTGTAGCCAATAGTACAAAAAAAAAAAAAAAAAAAAAAAAAAAAAAAAAAAAAAAAAAACTGCCTTCCAGAGCAATGTGATCTCAACTTCTAAGGAAGTATGGTAGGAAGATTATCTTCCCTTCTTAAAGGCCACGTAATATAAGCTAACCATGGCAATAAAGTTATCAAGTTTGTAATTCCAGAGGCTTCTAGGAGTCTACACACACAGGGAAGAAATATAGGCACTCTTGAAGAATATCTTAGACCTCTGCTCTTCAACAGTAATGTATACAATTTGGTGAGAAATAAGTTTCAGGTTTCTAAATAGAAATAAGCAAGTAGCAGAAAAAGATAATGTCCATAACACAAGGGGAAAGCAACTTCTGGAAAATAATTTACTAAGAAAAGTCAGGCACTATAAATATATTAGTACTCCTCAGTCTATCATTCCTGGAAACACAAGTTCTTGTAAGAAATAAAAAGTGTGAATTGCAAAAACCATGGTCAACTGGATTTTTTCCTACCACTACATGCACAGCTCTAAAAGAAGAGTTTGAGCTAGATGTGGTAGCACACACCTGTGACCATAGTACTCAGGAGGTGAGGCAGGAATGAGTTCCAGAATAGCCTGAGCTATTGAGAGAGAGCGCAACTCAAAAAGATGGCTGGGGGTGGGGAGTAAGGGAAGGCAGAGGGAGCGTGCTATCTACCACTAGCAGTGTCCGCACTGCTGTTTTAAATATTAAACCCAGAAAGCAAGCCTCATTTGCCCTTCAATCCCTAGACCTCAAAATGATATCTACACCCCACAAACACACTGCCTATACATGACTGCCAGAGAGTTAAACATCAGGATACAGGGTTATATAATCCATACTCTGATATCAGATGTACCTCATTTGTCATGATATTCATAAAATTCAAAACATCAAGAATTCTGCAGCAAATGTATATGCAAAACACTAGGATCATAACACTCAACAGAAATGAGGGACGCTTGGCAAGCTATGTAGAAACAAGAAAGCCAAGTGAAAATTTACTACAGAGATGAAGTAGGCTATTGGGGAAATGGAGAGCAAAGAATACATTATTAGCTAATTAAAATTGTGATTATGAAATGCATAAAACTACATGAAAAATGTTGAAAGCTTGGCATAATAAATCAGGTCTGATCATTAATCATAAAAAATGCAAATAATATAATTGCTTAGAGACACATGATAAAAGGTAATCAATAATATTTTTCCTACTTTATTGTGTTTATAATATTATTCATGCTCCCAAAGAACTATTTAATAAGAAGGGGAAATGTTTTGATAAATGATCAATCAGCTTGGTAAGGTGCCACATTTCTATAATCCCAACACTCAGGAGCTAAAGCAAGAGAACCAAAAGCTAAAGGCCAGTTCACACTACATAATGAGACCTTGTCTCAAAAAACGAAGGAACCATAATAATAAATCAGGACCCATGAGGTGGCTCAAAGAATAAAGGAATTTGTCTCAAAACCCAATGGCCTGAATTCAATCCCCAGCACCTATATGGTATCAGAAAGTAGAACAAACTCCTGCAAGTCATACATGTGCCTACACACACACACACACACACACACACACACACACACACACACACACACACATTCACACTAAATAAATGCAACAAAAATAGTAAGTAAATACATACACAAATTAGAAGAGCTCTGTTAAACTAATTAAAAAGTAGAAAATCTTCCTTGTCTGATTCTACTTAGTACAATTTTAATCAAAAGCCCTGATTAGAAACAGTTTATACACTGATTCTACAAGCACCTCTTAAAGTGTCAACTGTGGGTCACAATGCAATGCATTGGGATTCCTAAATGGTTAGCATAGCCCCTACCCTCAGAGCAGTCTAGATCTGAAAACTTACCATAAAGAGAAGAGTATGTCATTTGGCTAATAGCACTTTAGTAATAGTGAAGAAGACAAAATCCTCTAAGTTAATTGTTCACTTTTATGGGTGAAAGCCTCAGCATGAAAAAATTAGAAGAGTTCATGGCCTCAAGTCTATCATCTCTATCAGGTACAAGACCTGCCATGCTACCAAGCAGCTGTCTTGCTAGGCTATCCTAATTCTTAGATTTTTATCATCAATCAATAGGAAAGCAGTCTAGTCGATCCTTCCATACAGGGATCAAGTATCTACAGATACACATATTAGCCCACTACCAGGGAAGCCTGCCTCTGCCTGAAGGATAATGCTTGAAGGAAAATTCAGGACCACTACAATGTATGTGTTTCTATTTTTTAACGCTTTTTCCCTCTAAGTTCTTACTATGTGGCAACATATAATATGGCACTGAAAAATATATATTAAATCCTAATTTCACTCTTAAACTTCTGAAACTATTTGAAGTGGAATTAAAACCAATTATGATCTCCTAACTGCTGAACACATTTCTTTTTCAGTGAGATGCCTCTATCGGTCTCCAAAATCGTTTTCATATTAAAAGTTGCTTCTTCTGGGCTAAGAGATAATTGAAAAACCAAAATCTCAACAAAGGAGAACACAAAGCCAGACCAGATCTCTGTGCTCTTCCAGGTAAGTGAGGGTATCATAAGTGGAATGCTCAATCAATTACTAAGAAGTTATAATCAGTAGTTTATTTATATAAAGCATAATGCTTCTATTTGGGAGATTCTCCCTTTGTTTCTACAATCGTTATACTCCCCAGTGGCCGCAGCCTCTGATTCTGATGCATACCAAACTTGGTACAGTTATTGTCTTGAGCACTTACACAATTTTCCTTTTGACTCACTTTCCAAGGGCTAACACTGGACTTGGTGACCACTGTCCTTGAAAAGTAAATATGAAAGCCCAAGTTCTTCAATGATAGGTTGCAGGTCTATACTATGTGCTGGGGAAAAGTGCCAAAGAATCAGAGGGGACTTGGAAATGATTCCACCCCTGAGCACCTCTAGATTATGGAGTTATTACTTTAATAAACATGGTCATAAGAGTGATAGCCACAATTTGGCTGACATTTCCAATCACTGACAGCATCATGCTTCTTTGTGGGTTTCTGTCATCTCAATTATTTTTCACTGACTTTAAACTCTTTTTGAAGGTGCTTCGGGGGTTGAGAAACTATAAAAATACCCTTGTGTCCTTTCCTGGAGGTATATCATAGATCTTATTGATCTTGTACCCTATTCGTCATTTCTCAAATTTCATCTTAGAAGTGATTTGTTACCAACTTTCTTCAATCTTCTTATAAAATGTAACACTTCATGCCAGTGTGCAAGTAATCTCCCTCACACGTCACCCGATACTGTCTCCAAGCTTCAGATACATGGGGAAAAATGACATATAGGGAGGGGCCAACCCCCTGGCTTTGACATCAGTCACTCTCCCATCTTCTGGTGGGTTAGTCTGTTCTATCCTTTTTACAGGACACATTTGCTTTTCAAGGATCAATATTCAATTTAACTTTCTATGCACTATAAATCAAGTCTTCAAAAAGTAAAGAAAATATGTTTCTCATTTTGAAGTTAATTTAAACAGAGGCAAGTCCTCAGCTAAGTCCATTTAATGAAAGTCATCTTTGTGAATTCCAAAGTCAGAATGTAAGGTAAGTGGCAGGAAAAAATTTCTTCTTTACTTTCAGAGAATACTATTTTAATCAATACTTTTTAAGAAAAATAATGAGCCTACTTAGAAATTTGTAAACATTTGGAAAATATAAAGTTCTTTGCTTTAGGGAACTTTCTCCAATTCATTATCTCTTGCTATGGATGCCACAAAAATGTGCTCCAGATCACTAATTTCTTTATATGCCAAAACAAAACTAAAGTCATTAGACCATCTAATAGAATTTCTGTAGTTATTTCAGCAATGAAATTAAAATTAACTGATTCTTAAGTAAAATTCCTTACAGTAACAAATAAAATGTAGTTCAGTGTCATAATTAGACCACCAAACAACAGCACCACCAAAATATTATTAGAGGATAATCAGGTATACACAAATAGAATCAGAAAAGAAGCCTGATGTATACATTGAAAATACTTATTTCTAAGTGTCCTTATAATGCTTAACATTGGCTCTTCAACCCAGCCATGGCAGACATGTTTCTGAATTAATTTCCACCTGCAAACCTATGGGATGAAAACTCTAACTGTGTGATAAATTAAGTTGCCAAACGAAATGGATTAGCGAGCAGTGCAATGGCCTGATGAGCTGTCAGATCCACTTTGGACTGGGATTCATCCTCTTGCTCCACCTGTTCATTAAGCACCAGGTTCATGGCAACTCCAGTAACTGACTGCACATTAATAAGCTGTGTATTTGGGGTGGGTGATATAGCTGGCCTAGCCAACATCCCTCTACTTATACATTCATTTAAATATAATTCCCTGGTGATTGGGTTTTTAATCCCAATAAGGAAACATTTACCTCTGGTTAAATTTTGGATACAACAAAAATGTAGTATGTTATAAAATTTAAAAGTTAGCAAAGCAAAGCAAATCTCACCTAAAGGTCAGGAGAAGAGGATGGTGTCATATATCATAATGTTTCTTCAAAGTTCTAAAAATCAAGTAAATGCTGGAAATATCCTTGCCTTTGTACTGGTAGTTTGTCAAAATAAAATATTTAAATATGTTCTTATTATAAAGAAAATATTGTGTTCCTACAACTAGAAAACTAAACTACAGAACAGAGAAAATACTTAACCTTTCTTCAAAATGGCCAAATTGTTCCTTATATAACACCAAATTTTATCAATCACTGTCAATCAAAAAGCTCCAAATTGGATCTACAAATAACAATACATATAAGAACTCTTAACCAAATACAAAGTTAATAAAACTCAGTAAGTTCCTCTGAAAATCCCCAAATTTAACAGGTCACAGGCCATGAACCTAAGAGTGGCTATGCCACTGGTGTGCTGCTTTCCTTCACTGATATTTATGGAGCCTACATTTTATATGAACTAAAGACTACATTTCAAAAGTCTTCATATTGTCCTCCTATATGCATATAAACTATGGGCTTACTGCCAAAAAATTTAGTAAGCAAATAGTCAAATAGTCTAACTCTATTCAGCTGAGAGAGCAAAATGAGTATCATCCAGTTCTGTGGTCACAAAAACTGCAGCTCCACATAAGTTACAAATAATGAAGAAATTAATAACTGAGGAGTAATTTATTCCTTTTTAAAAATTGTATGTGTATGGGTGTTTTGCCTGTATGTATGTCTATGTATCATGTGCATGCAGCACCTGTGAATGCCAGAAGGGTATTAGATCTCCTAGAACTAGAGTTACAGATGAATGTGAGTAGGTGTTAGGAATCAAACCCAGGTCTTCTGAAAGAGCAACCAGAGTTTTTAACTACTGTGAAATCTCTCCAGTACCCCTGGGGAAACTGTTCAATGGCAGTAATCATGCCTCAATGCAAAGGTTGTTCATAGAACACTCCATTTCCAACTCAGATCCTCTTATTCTGTTACAATGGTATAGCTGAGCCTCAGTAACTTAACAAATAGAAATCTATTTCTCATCATTCTGGAGGCTTAGACTTACAAGATCTGGGTAGGATCTCCTCGCTATTATAATATGCAAAAGACATTATACAAAGAGGTTGAGACTAGAGAATGGAAAGCCAGGGAATTAAACTCATTCTTCAGTCAGGAACCCATTCTCTCTACAGCCAAATGACTTTCTTGATAAGAGCATGAATCTATTCAGGAGGACAGTCCTAATTTCCCCTTTGGTTAAATTAATAAATATTAATAAAACTTCACAACCATTCTAATTCATTATATAATTATTAAAATAAAAAATTCTTAAGTCAAAAGTACAGTACATTCTAAACAAGATTCCAAAAACAAATGCATGAAAGACTAACTGGAATCCTAACAACAGAGAATCATGGCCCTCCATGCCATTTGCAGACTTGAGTCAGTTTACAGACAGAGAACTCCTCAAAAAAATGGGAGAGTAGGTCCTCTTGAGGGAGGACTAGGCTACAATACCAAGGAGTTTTCCTTCCCCTAAGTACCACTCCCCAGAAGAATATATGTTCTTTACCAACATAACTGTTCATTAGAGTAAAGGAAATAATAAAGCTTTGGGGGAGGCACTACACAATGGCTCTGGATTGATATTGATTCTAGGTGACTCCAGATAGAATTATGACTCTGGTTCAAGTATAGGCTTATGGAGTTAGATGATCAATGAAGGTTTAGCAGAAATCTGATTCACAGTGGGCCTGGTGGGTCCATGAACTCATCCTGTAGTTATTTTCCCAGTCCTAGAATGTACAATTGGAATAATTAGACTTAAGAATTGGCAGATTCCCCTCACTGGCTCCCTGATCTGTAGAGTGAGAACTATTCTTGTTAGAGAGGACAAACAGAAACCACTGGAGCTGCCTCTACCAGAGAAAATAGTGAGCCCAAACCAGCTTCACTTCTCTGGAAGTATTACAGCAATTAGTGCCTTTCAAAAGATGCATGGGTGGCTGTTCCCATCCCATACTCCTATAATTCTGATATTAGGCCTATGCAGAAGACAATGGATCATGGAAGATGGACAGTTCAAAAATTTAATCAAGTAGTAACTCCAATTGCCACTGTTATACTAGATGGGGTTTCCTATTAACAGACTGACATGTCTCCTGGGACCCAGTATGCAGCTGTTGATTTCACAAATGCTTTTCTCTTCATACCCTTCCATAAGGACTACTAGGCATTTTGCTTTCAGCTGGCAAAGACAGGAGTACACCTTTACAGTTCTACCTCAAACCTATATTAATCTCCAGTCCTGTGTCAACACTTGGTTCACAACAATCTTAACCACTTTTTCTCCCACAAATCTTCATGACAGTCCATTATATCAGTGGCATTACATGCTGATTGGACCAAATGAACAAAAAGTAGCAACCACTATGTATTCATTGGTAAAGCATTCACATGTCACAGGATGGGAAATAAATCAAACCAAACTTCAAGAACCTTCTACATCAGTGAAATTTCTAGGAATCCAGTAGTGTCTACATGTTGGGATAATTATTACAAGGTAAAATATTAAGTGGCTATACTCAGCCTTTCCTACTGAGAAAAAAGCACAAGGCATAGTAAGCCCATTGAATTCTGGAAGCAGTACACTCTTCAATTGGCTTAGTTACTCTGGCCCACAACAAGTGACTTGGAAAAATACCAGTTTTGAGGTAAGCCAAGAACAGGAAACAGCTCTTCAACAGATCCATGCTCCTGTGCAGGCTGCTTTGCCTCCTTGGGCCCGAAGATCCTGCTTCCCAAAGGTATTTGTTGTAGAAGTGGCAAACAAAAGTGCTGTTTGGAGCCTCTGACAGGCCTCCATAGCTGAATCACAATAGAAACCCTTGTGATTTTGATTCAAGGCCTTGCCAGTGTCTGAAGACAACTATTTCCTGTTTGAGAGACAGCTCTTAGCCTGGGACTGGGCTTTAGTGGAAACTAAATACCTGAGAATGGGCTATCAAGATACCATGCAACTGAGCTTCCCATCATAAGCTGGGTATTTTCTGACCCAACAAGCCAAGAAGCTAGATGTGCAGACCAGTAAGCCAGTATCAAATGGAAGTAGCACATATATGCTCAGACAAGTGCAGGTACTGAACGTACAAGTAAGTTACATGATGAAGTTACCCAATTGCTTATAATTCCTATTCCCACTATTATTCCTTTTGTTCCAAAGCATGCATCTATGACCTCATGAGATGTGCCCTATGATTAGACAACTGAGTCGAAGATCCAGGGATGGTTTACAGATGGTTCTGCATGTTATGCAGACACCAACCAGAAGCGGAAAGTTGCAGCATGTCCTTACTAGAATAACCCTGAAGGATAATAGTGAAGGGAAATTTCCACAGTGGATGAATCTTTGGGCAGTGCACATAGATTCTTTGGTCTTCAAATGTGTACTAAAGACCAGGAGTTCTCCAGGAATCCCCAGGCCTTCAATACCAGTCTGAGACTTACCACTGAGATATTCAGCCGCATGGACTGAGCAGCTCTCCTATTCTTGGACACACCAGTGTACAGACAACTACTTTTGAACTACGCAGATCATACTGTGTAAGCCAATCTAAAAATTCCCCCTTCTATATATAATCATTATATCAGTTCAGTTCCTCTGGAAAGTCTAATATTAGGACTGTGTTACTATTTAACTCCAGGAGATGCTCTCTTAAAAGCAGAGACAGTGGGGGCTAGAAACAAAAGAAACTCAAAGAGGGATTTTTTTTTTGAAGCCATACATTAGCAATTATTTTCTTTTGAGAATCATCTTTTAATTATTTGAAGAATTTAACATTTGTTTAGATTCTACAAATTCCTTAAGAGGAAAACAATAAAGATTATAAGAACAAAGAAGTATTGTGCCCAGATAGGAAAGATTTGTTGGGATGTAAATATAAAAAGAACAATGAAAATGATGGTTTAACACATCACAGAGCTCAGCAGTTAAAAACATTTTTCCTCTTGCAGAGAACACAGGTTCAATTCCCAGCAACCACACTGTGGCTCACAACTATCTCCTCCAACTCCAGTGGATCCAAATCACCTTTTCTGAACTTCTCTGGCACCAGGCACACAAGTGCTACATATATGTATATATACATAATACCCACAGTTCTTACTTCAGAGTTTCAGAATTTGATGGCTTCTCTTAAATACAACTCAAATAAATATTCCAGTACCTGAAACCATGGGGCACAGAACAAGTACTTTCAGTTGGTCACAAACCTTCCTGTCCATGTATCAGATTTGAAAAGATCCAGAACACCTTACAACATTCCTATAAAAAGTCACCTTTTTGGCTTTTGAGCTAAGAAGTATAATCTGCTGTTGTGGAAGAATTGTTCCTACAGCCATTCCATTGTGCCAATAAAGCCACCTTGAATCAAAGGACAGAGTCAGCGGTTAGCTGACTGGGATTAGCCATAGAGTTCTTGAAGGACTGAAGAGGTCTGCTAGAGAGGGCAGGAAGAGAGAAGGGAGGATTTCCTGAACATTTCAGGTAGTGGTTTGGGAAAAATGTCGAGAGAGGGACAGCCAATCTACTCTCTGCTGTCTTTGAATTTATCAGGTCTTTATCTCAACTTCTGACTCCTGAGTTTTTATTAGACTAGAACAATTTAGATACTCATTACATCAGGTGTCTAACACGTGGCATTATTAAACCATGCTGCCACTACCACTGGTGGCTGGCTTTGGCTCCCTCCCCACAGACTCTCCACACCTGTTTTTACGCATCTGGGGTTTTTACATTGCAGTCTTTCTATGGCAGCCTTCAGCCTTCCCAAAAGGCCGCTGGGGCTAGCCACCCCATCACCAGCCTGTGCCCTCACTTCTGGCCCCACAGCCCCCCCCCCCTCTCCACGGCCCCCACCCCCCAGGTCCCCTTCCAGGGCTACCAACCCAGGCCAGCTCAGCTGCCTGCTATTACTGCAAGCTGCCGAGTGGCCTGGCCATACACCACCAGTGTCCTCTACCTAGCCTTGCTTAGCAAGCTGGGTGGTCTTATCCCATGCCATGTTCCAGCTGCATGGATTTCTATTAGTTACCTCTTCAGACAGCTCACCCACCTCCCGGCACAGCCAGTGAGCAGGAAAAGTGGCCCTGGTGAGCCCAACCTCCATGCTAACACAGTTGAACATCATCACTGCTGTTGATTACCCCCAGCACATCTCCTCCTACACTGTCAGTGTCATCAGAGCCTATAAGACACTTGGGAATTTTTAAACAGGGAATTAGATTAGAGAGAGAGAGAGAGAGAGAGAGAGAGAGAGAGAGAGAGAGAGAGGAAGAAGAGGAGGAGGGGAAGGGAGGGGAGGAGAGAGGAGGGGAGGGGAGGGGAAGAGAAAGAAAAGAGAAGAGAAGAAAAGAAAGGAAAAGAAAAGAAAGGAAAAGAAAAGAAAGGAAAAGAGACAATCTTTCCCATGTTAAGAATAGGAAATATCAAGTTCCGAAGAAACAGGAGTGTGATGTGAACATGGAGAAACAAAAGAAAACAAGGAAATATGTGACTATGAAGGAATGCTTAGTCTCAGAGATGAGAGACTTAAAGAAAAGGATAGATTAAAGCCTAAAAAGAAAGAAAAGACCAGCACGTTAAAGGAAAGAGAAGTCCCCCAACATCCTTCCTGCTTATTCTTCCAGTATAATACACAACTGGGTCCACCTTACCACATCCTCTTTGATACCAACTTCATCAACTTTTCCATTAAAGCCAAACTGCACTTAGTGCCATCAATGATGAACTGTCTATACGCCAAGTGTATCCCTTGTATAACTGATTGTGTGATGGCTGAAATGGAAAAATTGGAACAGAAGTACCAAGCAGCACTAAGCATCGCCAAGGATCTGCCATTTGACCAACTTCCATGCACACACAAAAGAACCTATGCTGATGACTGCTTGGTCCAGAAAGTCACTCAGCACAAGTGTTACATTGTGGCCACAGTTGACCTGGACCTCAATAAAGAATCCGGAAGATCCCTGGAGTTCCTATCACGTACATTTCTAACCATTAGATACAACATTGAACAGATGCCAGATGATTATGGTGCTCCTCAGTTCTAATTCTTTCTTGACAAAATTTGCTTGCCTTTCTTTGACCAGCTTTCTCTGTTGTTAGTTAAACACATTTTTTTAGTTTTTAATGATTAAAAAAAAATAGGAAATATCACAATTTAGGGAGTTAGGACCATGTTTAATGCTACTACATGATGACCATAATGTCTAATAAATGTGTGATTACAGAATCAGTCTTTTCATAACTTAAAGCAGTTGCCCATGGAACTCCTGAATAAGTATCTATGGTATGGTACACATACTTTAATTTTCCACACTCCACAAAATGAAACACATCCATTTATCAAATTTCATTTCTTTGGATACTTTTTAGGTTACTTCCTACAGGTAATGGAGTTTGGTTATACAAAGAGCAAGTAGGATATTTCCTTATAATTTCCTTGGTTTGTTTGCCAAATGATAGAAAAATCTTTCTCAAACCTTTGCTATTAGCATGGTATTTCATACGACATTATCAGGCTTCTAGCCCATTTCCTACCAATAGCTAATCAATTTCATCATTACTTTGTGCTAGAGGGCCTGGTAAACCTGTGTGGGATCTGATATGTGTTATATACAAGGGATAATTTATATTTCTAATTATGTCTTGTAATCAAACAAATAGCAAAGTTAATTTCTAAATCATCTGGAATAAGTTCAGTGTTTTCAGTATTTAAAACAACTCTTTTTGCATATTGAGAGTCAGTAACTATATTAAGAGGTTCTGAAAAATCTTATCATAAGATGAGAATAGCATATAATTCCGACTTTTGAATGGAATCAAAAAGGGCTTTTGAAAGGGTTTTGAACTAATTTACTTAAATTTCCTGACTTATATCCTGCCTTTCCTGATTTATTTGCATCAGTATAGGATTTAGGGGCTCCAGAACTTGGTGTTCCACGTATTGTATGAGTGAGAATCCAATTAGCTCTTCTTATAAACTGAAGACTTTTGCTTTGGGGATATTTGTTGCTAATCTCTCCCAAGAAATCACTGCAAGCTATTTGCCAGTGTTCATTTTCTGCCCACAATGGGGAAATTTTAGTATTGGTAAAAGGTACTACAATTTCTGCTGGGTCAGTTCCTATTAATTGATGAAGTCTCAATTTTCCTTTCAGAATCAATTTAGAAACCTTTTCTACATAGGTCTTTAATTATTACTGTTTGTGTGGAAAAATACCTATTCTAAAATATTATCTTCTCTCTCTGCATAAAAATTACCATAGAAGAATGCAGAGAAAGTATAATAACCAGAATACAATCAAGCTCTGGATCCAGATGATCCACATGTGCATCTTGTGATTTCTTTTATACCAAAGCCAATTCTTTCTCAGCCTCAGCTTATAATTTTCTTGGCTACTTTAAGTCCTTATCACCTTGTAAGGTTTGAAATAAATTACTTAGTTCTTGAGTTGTCAATCCAGTTGTGGGCTGTAGCAAGTTAATATCTGCCAGCAATTTTTGAAAATCATTAAGAATTTGTTATTGATCTCTCCTGGTTTGTACTTTCTGTGGTTGAATCTTGTGTAATTCAATTTGTGAGTGGGAATTTGGAAGATGGAGGAAAAATTGAGCTGGATTCTGCACAGAGGCTGAAGCCTGACAGAGAAGGGCAGTGTGGTGAGGAAATAATGAAGCAATTGGAATCACCAGGAATTTTACCAGAAGCATATTTTAGAGAAAGAAATGCTCACAAGAATATAATCTTCTTTCAATAAAATCCTCAGAAATCTGGCAAGGGTATTAATCTCCTGGGGGGCAACATTTTGTTTTTTAATAAACTGACAGAAAGAGGAAAGGCAGGAGGCTGAAGATTTAAGGATGCATCTCCAAAACTGTCAAAATACAATTCAGGAAATTATGCTAAAACAGGACAGCAAATATATCTTCAACCTCATGGTTGAAAAGAGACAAGGAACAAATAACTATGGCCACACTATATGAAGAATGTTTTTATAATAAAATAATATAGTTATGGATCTTGAAAATTCACTTTCAGCCTCAAAATTTTGATTTGTTCATCTGAGGGGTGAAGCAAGAATAACTTTAAAATTTTACATTACATACTATCTTTACATTTCCAAAGAGAATACTTGAGTCATATCTATTTGGATCTAAGCCTACCTTCTCTACTACATTTAACCCATCTCTACATGTAGAAGAAACTGTTCCTCTCTCAGTCCAAAAGAATTTACCAAGACCCACAGAAATATTTTCCCTTGTATTTACAATTGTCTAGGCTTTACTGATAAGCACATTCTTTCTTATATACTACTAGATAAAGAAGAGATGGGAGGGGAGAGAAGTGGGAGGAGGGAGAAGGGGAGAGGAAAAAAAGAAACGAGAGGGAGAATGAATTATAGATCAGTAGCAAGAGACTAGACAAGGATATTTAAATCAAAATCATTTGAAACACTGAGGTGTTCACCATTAACTTTATGGGCTATAAGAAGACACTAAAGGTGGCAGGCTGAACAGAGAGACAACATGATCATTTTGTCTGCATCTGGAGAGTAAGTGAAGTTTCTGTAAAGCATTCAAGACTCTATTGCAGTACTCTGGGTAAGAAATGAAGGTCATGGATGTGCACTAAAGGAGGCTGTCAAATATATGTCAGTGAAGTGAAAAGAAAATTAACATTCAAGAATGAAGTGACCAACAGTATTATATTCAAAGAATATAAGGACAAGAACTGGGGAGATAGCTCAGCCCCCAAAGTGTTCGCTGAGTGAGCAGGAGAACCTGAGTTCAGATCTCCATCAAAAGCTGGGAGGGGAGGCAAGCACTGCAATCCAAGCACTGGGCTTGCTGGTCAGTTAGTATTGCCAAATTGGTGAGCTCCAGGATCAGGGAACAACCCTGTCACAAAAAATAAGGTGGAGAGCAAAAGAGGACAATGCGTGGCATCGACCTCTAGACTTCACATGCACTCATGCATTCACATACCTACACATATACAGGTGTGTGATCACACACATACTCACACATACACTACACCAAAATTAAAGGAAAGAAAACAAGGACCAAAAGGAGTTGACAGATTCAAGAAGAAAAAAAAAGGAAGAGGTTATGGTAACCATTGGTGAGATGGTTTTAATGGAAGCAGTTTTGTGGGAGACAGGTTGGCAGTACCCTAGAATGCAGTACACATTGACTAAGAATCCAAGGAATACTGGGGAAAAAGCAAATCCACTTTGACTCTAGTTTTTCCAATCTATCCCAGGCACATCAGACTTGAGTTCTTGAGAGTCTTCCAAATCAAAATGGACTTCTACCAGGGTTACCCGCAAGCAAAGAGAGCAGAGATGCAGCTAACAGCAGTAATAGTTGTGAACTAGGAGGAAAAGCCCTGGCTTTTCCTCAGCTGAAGTACTCACTACACAGTTAAATTGTTTCATCTCTGCTTCCTGTCTCCCCCTCAAATTGCTCACTCCCTAATGGGTCCTTCACACCACTGCCAGGGGAATCTGTGTAGTTCATATTTACTACGTCTTTTTCCTCTGACAAATTCTTCAGACTCATCACTTCCTTTAGTTAAAAAGACAATCTCATCCTCTAAAGGTGACACTTGAAGCACTTCATAATCTGAAGCTACCTGCACTTGCCCTATGCACACTCAGCCACCTGTGGCTCTGTAGCACACCATGCTCTCATCGCTTCCCTGGTTACACACTTTTCTGTTTGTCCTAGATACTTCAGATAAAAATCTAATAAAGAACTGCATCACACTAGATAGCAACCAGCATGTATTTACCTCTGCCACAGAACTCGGTCTGTGGTTCACAAAATAGGCACTTGATAAATCTTTGCTGATTCTTTTGTCAAACAAAAATTTGTGCCCAGATGTTTTCAAGCATTCTTAGGAGGTAATCATTGTAAAAGTGGAGTTTACTCATGGTAAATACTGAATGTTTTCACTAGAAAAATGCTTCTTTAGGAAATCAAATTTAATAACACAATTAGTAATTATACAATTCATGTTCGTGCATATGTGATGTTTGGAAAACTACTCAGGAAGAAAACAGTTTCTCTAGCTAGAGCATCTGCTGCCCACTAGAAACAGACGTGCACAATGGACATAAGAGGAATGTGGAATTCCACAGCTGACTCTCAGAGAAGAAAGCTGAAGTGAAATCCACTCCACAGCCAGACAGTAATAACTATGACAGCTAAATTACACCAAAGTGCAGATTATACGTCACACTGAACTACATATTTTCCACATATTAGTTATGATCTTCCTCTGACCTTTGCCTCCAGTACTATCCAATTTTATATGTGAAAAGACTATGGACTAAAAGACTGGATAATCTTCCTGATCTTTCTGATATTAGCAATTGATAGCAAGTGCTATAAGCACAGTGCCAACAACCTAAATAAATGTGTGAACCCAGAGAAAAAAATTGGTGTCCAAACAATGAAACCCACAAAATCAGAATTAACATTTTCCTAATTGTCTACGGAACATAGGACTATGTCAAATGATCAACTGTCATCAACTTTTAAATAATTATCATGTGGATTATATTTTAATACATATCAGATATGATTTAGGACAGAACCTTAAAAATAAGAATGCCCAGTCTGGCGGTGGTGGCACACACCTTTAATCACAACACTTGGGAGGCAGAGGCAGGCAGGTCTCTGATTTCTAGGCCAGCCTGGTCTACAGAGTGCATCCCAGGACAGGCTCCAAAGCTATACAGAGAAACCCTTGCTCAAAAACAAAACAAAACAAAAAACAAAAAAATAATGCCCAAATTTTATAAAGATCTTTAAGATAGTTATGAAACACTATAAATGAACAAGTATGTCATCTAAGAAGGGATATGATTGCCAGAAAGTACATAGGAAAAGGTATTCAACATCATAAATTCTTTGGATAATATAATTAAAGTTTAAGATACCACTATATACCTAGTGAAGTCATAATTCTAACACCAAATATTAGCAAAAATGTACACAAACTGCATTTCTCAAACATGGCTAGGAAAATGTAAAATAACAGACACTACAGAAAATTGCAATTTCTTAAAAAACTAAACATGTATTTATCATAATACATGTGGTTGTTTATCTCAGACAGAAACTTATAGTCATACAAAGACTTGAATATTTATAGAGTATATTCATAGTTCATAGAAGTTTTATTGTCAGTAGAAAAGTAGTGAAGAGAACCCAAATGGCCATCAATGAGTGAATGGTAAAAGTTTTAGAAATCTATGTATAACAACAGGAGAAAAACAGAATGAACTACTATTGATGCATGGAAAAAATGCAACAATACGAGTAGATTTAAGGGTCTTTTGTTTTGTGAGAAAAGTCAATCTCAATAGATTACAGGCAATATATTGGAGGATTTATTAAGGCAACTACACATAGTTAAAAAGGAGGTTTATTTTATGGGGCAACTTATAGCTTATAAAGGGGTTGGTTACAGGATCCGGGAGAGGTGAGGTGCAGTCCAGCTGGATTCTCTGGAGAACTCCGCTTGTTTACTATCCAGCATCCAAGATCACCAGGAACCAAGAGAGCCAAGCTGACACATCTACATCTTAAGTCTTAAGAGTTCCTGTCTCTGCCCCACCTCAGGGGCAGGTCATAGGTAGGCATGACAGTTACTGGAAGCCTCACTGGGGGGTAGTACTTCCATGTCAAAGCTGGAACAGCTACCCACTATAGCAATCTATAGTAACAACTATAGATTGTTACTCTCATATAACATTTTATTATTCATATTGTTTTTATTACAAAATCATAATTGTATGCATTTATAAGTAATTATATGACTTTTATATGTCTAAAATATAGATTTATCAGATCAAGCTAATTAACATCTCCCAAACATTGCTTACCACTTCCACAGTGAAACATTTAGCATTCACCCTTCTTTTTTTAAATATGCATTATTATTGATAATAATCATGCATTTGTGTCATAAACCTTAAAAATCTATTTCTCCTGTGTATCTGAAAATTTTGCCCCTTTGATCAATTCTCCATTCCCTTCATCACCAAACCTTAATCTCAACTGGCTATCACTCTACTCTCTACTTCTTCAATTTCACTCTCTTGGCAACAAATGTGACAAAAGACCAACAGGGTGGCATCAAAAGAAAAATCTTGAAACTCAGGAAACAATTAACAAAGTGCAGAGACAAGCCATAACATGGAAGAGAGTTCTTTCTTAATAAAAGAGTTCTGTACCTGAATTGTGGTGACAGTTGCCTGACTCTATACATGAGATAAAACTATACATACATATATACTTACAAATGAAAGTTAAAATGGTGGAATCTAAAGTCTAGATAAAAGGAGTATGTAAGTATCAATTTCCTAGACCATGGTGTACCTCACTTGGTAAAATGTTTTCTAGATGCTCAAGGGCTGAATGTGATCCTCAGTAAAGAATAGCACTATAAGTTCATCTTACCAAATACTATAAAACTTGTGTTTAGGACAAGGAATTAAAATCTTACCTCTCCCATCTCATAAGACTTTTATATAAATGTTTTAATCCTCCTTACCCAGTAAAAATTTGGTTACCCAAAGGCCCACTGCTCTATCATAGGAATTTGATGGCCTGGAATAGTGATCCTTTTCTCCTTGGAGTAGGGACCCTTCCCCTTCCTCCTCCATTTCTGGTCTGCCAGTTCTTTTCAACTAGCCAACTGAATAGACTGTGACGTCAGACCCCAGCCAAGGGGGAACAATACAGTCACCACTTTCCTCAGAATAAAAACAAAATACACTTCTTGTCTCCAGGTATTTGCTCTTACCCCTTGATCAAGAGTAAAGTTTGCCTTGTCCAGACACTTCAACTGAGTGATAGTCTCTTTCTTTGCAACAACAAACCTATTTCTGTCAATACTGCCAAGAATATATAAATAGCAATTTCCTAGGTCTCATTATAGTACAGGTTACATGATGCTGTCGTTGCTGGAGGCTTGCAAAAGGTTGCATAGAACTCTGATTTCTTTCTTTTCCTACAATTTACTATAATTACTTAAAATAAAATTTAAAAGTAAAACAGTCCTAAGTATAAGAACCTGACATGGAACCTATATCTGCCTGATTCTTTTTTTTTTTTTCCGGGGGATGGGGTGTTCAAGACAGGGTTTCTCTGTGTAGCTTTGACCTTTCCTGGAACTAACTCTGTAGACCAGGCTGGCCTCGAACTCACAGAGATCCACCTGCCTCTGCCTCCCAAGTGCTGAGATTAAAGGCGTGCTCCACCAATGCCCTGCTATCTGCCTGATTCTTAATGTGTGCTATTTCCCTGCCAGCTAACATTACACCTATTACAACTTCTTTTGTTAAAACACACACATAATTGCAACTTCCTAAAAGGAAGAATAAAGAAGAGGCTTCTCTCAGGTAACATGTAAGGGAATTTCAACAAATACTTGATGAAGCACTTTAAAATATCGAATCCATCCATTCAGAACTATAAAGATCACTGGTTTCAATATACTAATGTGGTCATGAAAGAACTTTGGCAGTCAGGCAGAAAGCGATGGCAGGGCGGCTTTGCCACACTGACTGCAAGTGCTGCCTCTCGCTGGAGGTGGCTCTGGAATTTTCTGTCATGTTTCCTTGTATACCTGAAAGCTAACAGCTGTGCCTCTCTTTTCATACCAGGCCAACAAATGGCATAGCAGAGAGCTATAAATAGAGCTGTTACCTGTGTATTTGGTATTTCTTTCCCATCCACCTAGGAAATACCTGAGGAGCCAGCCCAGTGAACATAGCCAAATTACAATCATCACAGCCAGAGAGGTAGAAGGGTATAAAAGTTGATTCTTATCTTCAGATTGACTCATCATAATCATGTGCACTATGCAACATCTATGAGGAAACTACACACACAGGGAAAGGTAAAATAAAACAAAGAAGAAGCAAAATAGTGACTTAGGAAGGTTTTTCTAACAATACTTTATGTCAATAAAAATTACCCAATAAATACTTTATTGATTTATTAAATAAATGATTTTTTAAACTAAAGCCAAACTGCTTTACTGTACCAAGTTCCCAGTACAGAATATGTTATTGTAGGTAAGATAAGTTCAATTTAACACATATACAGTTTGAATATCTCTTTTTTATGATTTTTTTTAACTTTTACTGGTTCTTCATGGATTTCACATCATGCATTCTGACTCTACTTTTCTCCCCTTTTCCTCGAATCTGCTATCTGCCTTGTAACCTCCCCCCAAAACAAAACAAAATGTAAAAGAAAAACCAAAACCAAAACAAAACAAAAACAAAAAAGAGGAAAAGCATCTCATTGTGGAAGCTGTAGTGTGGCCCACTGAGTCACACAGTTTACCCTTTAGTCCATTCATTGTCACTTTCAAGTGCTGGCTAACATCAGTCATTGGTCTGGCTCAATGCCTTTGGCTTACTCCGGCTTCTGTCGTTGTCCTGAGTCATGGAGTTCCTGCTGTTTTAGATCTATAGGTTCATCCCTTTCACATGTTCCAACAGTTCATAGATAAGGTGGATGTTGGGGTAGGCTAACTCATAGCCCTGGTTCTGGGCCTGGGTGGTAGCTGGGTTGGACAGCCCACCAGCTCTCTCATCCTCACCACCAGGGTGAGCTCTCCAGCCCTTCCTTGGCTAGCTCACCCAATGCAGCCTGCAGCAAGGAGCAGGGCCAGTTTTCCTGCTCTCAGATCCTCAGATGTGGCTCACCCACACTTACACCATCAGGACCATCTCTACTGTTTTGCCCAGGCAAGGTGCAGGACCCTCACTCCCAATTGCTGTAGGGGTTATACAAGGGGTGTGGGGAGATGGAGTCAACTTTCCTGCTTTCATACCCTTAGGGATGGCTCACCTGCACTCCTGACAACAGGGTCAGCTCTAGTGTGTGCAAGGCACACTCTCCTGTGTGCTGCAGCCGGTGAGGTTCAGGGCTAGTTCTCTCACTCTTGTGACCCCAGGGACAGCTCTCTTGCCTGTTGTATGTATCAAGGGGCAGAGGAGAAAGGGCATCTTTCCCTCACCTATGCTACCACACAGCAGATGACAGAGAAGCAGGGAGGGTCAGCTCTCTTTCTCTCACACCCTCAGGTTAAGCTCACCTAAGTCCCTGACCACAAGGTCAGCACTAGTGTGCTGCCCAGATGAAATGCATGCCTATGGTGAGGGGTGGGAGTATCTGTCCTGAGTCTGAAGGGCCAGCTCTCCTCCTACAGTGTACATCAAGAGGCAGGGCCAGCAATCCCAGGGCCAGTGACAAGTGGGGCTACCTCAGCATAGCATTCTTCCAATGACCCTCTGTGATTACACAGGCCATGGGCATCATCACAAAGCCCAGCTGCAGCAGGACCATGGACCCAGTCATGGCCCTCGGCAGCAGCTCAGGCCCTGATGCCACCATGGCCCCAAGTGGCAGCACAAGCCACTCACATCAGTATGGCCTCGACAGCAGCATGATCTTCAGACACCAACATGGTCTTAGGTGGCTGACCATACCCTGGTTATGCAACCCTCTGTGGTAACAGGAGCCACAGATATCAAATGAGACCCTGGCTGCTGTAGGGCTATGGACCCAGACATGGCCCTCGGCAGCAGCCCTGGCCCAGATGATACCTTGGCCCCATGTGATGTTTCTGGCCACTCAAATTGGCAATGCCCTAGTGGCAGCACAGCACATGAACACCAACATGGTAACAGGTTGTGGCCTAGACACTGGGCATCCTTGTGGCCTTTAGTGGCAACATGGACCAGGGACATCAACACATACCCTGGTTGTGGCAGGGTCC
This sequence comes from Onychomys torridus, assembly GCF_903995425.1. Lineage (NCBI taxonomy): Eukaryota > Metazoa > Chordata > Mammalia > Rodentia > Cricetidae > Onychomys > Onychomys torridus. The sequence continues at coordinate 153,431,900 of NC_050446.1, forward strand.
TAGACAACAGCCTGGACCCAGTTGTCCCCATGGCCCCACATCTGCACAGCCCCACAGCAGTGTGGCCCTTAGACACCAACATGGCCCCAGGTGCCAGTCCCGAATATCTCTTAAAATTGTAAGGTCAAGACATTGCTTTGAATAGTGAAAGAATAAATAAAAAGGGTACCATTATGTGCTTCACAGAGAAGAACACAGTTAACAGAATCCAAGAAAGTTATTGTTACTATCAAGTGAACAAGGTAAATTCAGTGTTATGTTAACAAGGAGAAAAAGAAGCAACTAGAATCAATGGCTAAAAATTTCGAAAACATACTGGAATGTTAGTGGTATATTTATAAAAACTTTAAAATCTTAAATATTTTATAATTAAAGTTCATACATTTATAGAAATTCTGGCATAGTAAATCATTACTCATTCACTAGCCACAGGGATATCTAACCCAAATTCTGTACCAGTGTTCATGAGATACTTTCCAAGACCCTGATTGCTCCATAGGCCCTGGCCCTATAAACAAGAGGAAAACTCCTTAAAACTGAGGGCCACAAAAAAACAACCTTTGAGGTCTACATATAAGAAAGATCTGAGCCTCTGAGGTGACCGATAAAACTCAAACCAAAAAAAGGCAGCTAGATTGGGTAGAGATTAAAAAATCCACACTCCACATTTTGAATAGGAAATGACATCTCACAAAGGCAAGAAAAGCATCAGCAGAGGAAGGAAGCACAGAGGCATTAGAAGAAAAAGAAAACTGAGCTGGGTTATGGAGAAGCTTGTACTTTACAAAGCAACTGACACCCAATTCTGAAGGAAGAACAAGCTCACTAGACTTCCAGCCTGCATGCCAGACCCCAAGAACCCTGCCATGTGCTGACTAAGGGTCTTCCAGTTCTTACTCTGTTCAGCTCCAAGGCTTTTTCCTACCACCCTGTGTGAATTTACATCACCTGAAGTAATCTTGAGATGACATGGAACTTAGAACCCTGCACTTCTGGAAAACAACGGCAGTCAAGAAGTCCCACCTACTCTTTTGAGTTCTGAGAGATTGCTAACTGTAAATCAGCACTCTTCCTCTTGGCTTACAGAAAACTCACAGGTGACATCTTGTAGCCTCTGCTAAGGCTGACAGAGACAGTTCAAATTCCCATTTTGTTGTCTTATACCTGAACTTTCTGTCTCCATTTACCCAAGTTAAATCTGGCTCATGGACTTCACCAAACTTAAGTCCATCATCTCTCCTTGTTCTGAACCCCTGAATTTTGAGCCACTGTGATTACTGAAAAAGCACCACTCCCTAATGGCTCCTTCAAGGAGCCACCTGTCTAATCCCATCATTCCATTCCCCAAATACTTCTGTACATTTTTTTACATCTTCCTGTAAAAGAAAGCCCTTTTTAGACACTTAAAGATTTTCTGGGTCAAACAGTTCTTCCTACTTCAATTCTCTTTGGTTCTCCAGGGCCACCATCCCCTTCCATTAAAGAACCCAAGATTAAAGACTGCCTTTACCTAAGTCTAGATCTACTTTCATTTGACACTTTCAACCTACAAAGGGGGTTTAACTTTCTAAGGCATAAATCATAATTCTCTCTTATTAATATTTATCCTTATAGAATCACAATTGTTACATCCTTTTGATATATAACACAAGAAAACATATGAGGCAAGAACAACATAAATAACATGCTGTCATGTTTCCTTCAATATTCAAAGAAGAAAATTATACATTAAAATATACAAGTAAAATGCATTTTATAATAAAAATGAAAACTTAGAAACAAGTGAGGTTTTGAAATCAGAGAATTTCTCATTTCCCTTTTGGTTGATATAATCTAATTGTATCTTTAGAACTTATTCAAAAGAAAGAAAAAGCTAGCTGAATTACTACTTCTCATTAACTCAAGCATGAAACCAGTATTCATATAACTACTAAAATTCTTTCTGAAGAACTCTTTAAAATAGTTTGTTACTTCTCCAGTAGTCCAAGACTCTTAATCAGATATATAAAATAAATCCTCAATGTTTTTAAACATGAAGAAAAAATTTAAGACATTTCTATACCCACACAGTATAGAAAATGTTTTGAAATCATAAAGGCATAGCAAAGTAAATACAGAAAAGTAAACCACTCACCCGCATTGACTATTGCATCCACCTCTAGCAACGTGATGTCACCTCTGTAGAGAGAAACCTTTTCACTCAAACATTTCTTCATTTGTGGTGTTTCCTGAGTATTTTCTTCTGTAATAGAAAGAGATAAATATTATCAGTATTAGTCCCAATTTAACCAACATCTTTTTGTGTATATGCATGTGTGTGCTCATGCTAAGGGGGTGCATTACCATTCCATGGTGCAAGTGTGGAGGTCACAGGACCACCTTAAGTGTCTGTTCTCACCTTCACCTTGTTTTGAAACAGGGTCCTACCTCCACTGCATGTGCCAAGCTGGCTGGACCGCAACTTCTGGAGACCCTCCTACCGCTGCTCCCATCTTCCCATGGGAGCACTGGGCTCACAAGAACTCAAACACATCGGGCTATTTTATGTGGGTTCTGGGATTCAAACTCAGGGCCTCATGTTTGAATGACAAGAGCTTTTATTCACTAAGCCATCTCTCCCAGCACCAACCAACTGCTTTCTAATCAGGACAACTATAAGAGCCAGTACGAATCACAGAATTACAAACAACAACAACAACAACAACAACAACAAAAATCAAATACATGTAAGTACCAGGTGTATGGTTTGTTCTGTATTTATATTCTGTTTTCAATATAAATGCACTGGCTAGACCAGTGGTCAGTTGGGATTTCTGAGCAATGACGGTCAATGTCTTTGTTCATTTAAAAAAATTAACATTATCAATTTTATTATGATATTATAATTTGAAGATAAAATTACATTCTAATATATTCATAAGGCAACTACAGAAAGAATACACATCTCACAGTGAAGGAGTTCATTTCTACTTTTTCCAGTTATTTAAAAGAACTCTTCAAAAACATTTATTTAACCATATAGGTTCAACTCTTTGCTACATTTAGAAAGATGTCACTCATGATAGGGCACCTCAAGGAGATGATTTGAATTTGTAAAAATGCTCTTTCCTTTCCACATTATATTTAACTTTTTGCCCTACAAGACAATGTTACTATGCAAGAGAATAGCTCCATCTAACACACAGAGCCAGCAATCTGTTCTAAAACCTGACACATTGGTACTATTTATACCTTACTTGAATTGCCATTTTAAGACAAAGTAAACCCACTTAATATGAATAAATGTCTTAAAATACATAAAGATTATGCATAAAAATACTCTTATCATATTTTAAGAAAAACATTTATAAATTTAAACTTAAGTATTTATGAAATATGTACATCCTTTATAAAGAACTATGATGCTATCCTGTGGAGGTATTTGCTCCACCCATGACCTTGGTCACATGCCCCTTCTCCCTACTCCTACCTTGGAGGTGGATTCACTCCTGGTCAGATCGGAGGACAACTCCAGCTGTCTACTCCCTTCCGTATCCGTGAGTGTATTTCCTCAATTTATATTTTAATAAGTTCTGATACCCATTTAATAGACTCACATGGATTGATCACAATACTATCCACTCATTAAAACACTCTCACATGAGCATGTGATTTTAAAGTATTTGGGAGATAAGAAGTGGTAGATTTTGAAGTACCTAAATTGTCTTTGGGGTTGTCCTAGTTTGGTTTCTCTCTTGCTGTGATAAACACCATGATCAAAACAAACCTGGAAGAGGAAAGGTTTTATTTTCTCTTACACTTACAGGCCACCACCAGGAAAAGTCAGGACAGGAACTCAAAGCAGAAACCTGGGGGGCAGGAACTGAAGCAGAGACTATGGAGGAACATTGATTAAGGCTTGCTTTCTCTGAATTGCTCAGCTGCTTTTATTAAACAGCCTGGCCCCTGCCCAGGAGTCACACTATTCACAGTGGGCTGGGCCCTCCCACATCAATCAGCAATTAAAAAAAAAAAATACCCCCAAAGACATTCCCATAGGCTAATCCAATGCAGACAATTCAATTGGGATTCTTAATACAGCAAGACCATGAATTTCATATCCCATCAGTTACTGCTCTTAGGACTTTTAAATTTAAAAACCCAGATTTCCAGTTAAAGTTCTCTGGACTAGCAAAAAAAATGATGGTTTCTGCAGACCACCCTAAGTATCAGCATCAGTGAAAATCTATAATTACAAGACTCCTCACTGAAGCTAAATGACAATCCAAACTGATTTGTCAATCACCTGGACAGGAAAATGCCCCCCAGGAAAAAAGTTGTCAATTCTAGAGATTTTAAAAGCTATATTGAAAAAATGTATAAAATCTGCCTAAAATTAAAAACTGGCACAATTCTCTCATGGATATAATCATAGCTTCTGCCGATCTGGATCGTTTGACTTCTTCCTTTCCTATCTGTGTCTACTCTATTTCCTTCTCAGTGTTCTAGCTAAGACTGCAAGCACTATATTGAATAAGGATGGAGGGAATGGGCATCTTGTCAGTGATGTTAGTGGGACTCTGGAGTTTTTCTCCATTTTGCATGATTGCTATCAGTTTGTCATTTACTAAGTGTAGTTACAGTCTCTCTATTTCTAGTTTCTCCAGGTCTTTTATCATGAAGGGTTGTTGGAGTCTGTCTTTCTGCATCTACAGAGATGATCATGTGATTTCTTTCCCCAGTTCACTTCTATGAAAAATCATATATATTGACTTCTGTAAGTTGTAAATGATTGTATCCAGTATGAAGCCAATTTGATCATGCTGTTTTGATGTGTTATTGCATTCAGTTTGCAAGTATTATATTAAGAAACTTTGCATATGTGTTCCACCCTATAATTTTGTTGTTGTTGTTGTGTCTTTACCTGGTTTTAATATAAGTATAAAGGCAGTTTCTTAAAAGATTGGAAATGTTCCTTCAATTTCTATTTCTATGGAAAAATTTGTGAAGTATTGCTTTAAAGGCCTGGTAGATTCTGTGCAAAATACATCTGGCCAGGAACAGTCTTTAGTTGGGAGATTTTTAGTTGCTGCATCCATTTCACTGCTTGTTATAGATGTGTTTATTATGTCTTAATTTAATCTTAGTATGTCATATGAATCTATAAAAATATTCATTTTAGATTTTCCAATTTAATGGTATAAATTTTGAACTCCTGCCTGAATTTCTTAATGTCTGTTGTAATAGTACACTTTCTGTTTCTAATATCATTAATTTGTAGCTTCTCTTTTGTCTTTGGGTTAATTTTACTAAGTTTTTGTTTTTCCAATGTCTTGTGAGGTACATCATCAATTATTTGAGAACTCTTACTTTTTTAAGGATTCATTTTACTATTTGTATGTATGAGGGGTGCCCACAGAGGTCAGAAGAGGGTACCTGATCTCCTGGAACTAGAGTTGCCGGTGGTTGTAACCTGCTAGAAACCAAAGTCTGGTCCTCTTTAGGAACAGCAAGCCCTCGTAACTGTAAAGACATCTCTCCAGGCACTTGATTGTACTGAACGCCACAAACTTCCCTCTTAGACTGCCTTCATTGTCTCCTACAAGATTTATATGCTGCATTTTCATTTTCATTTAAGTCTTGGAAGTTTTAAATTCCTTATTTCTTCAATGATTCATCCATCATTTATCAAGGTGTCATTTAGTCCTATGAGTCTGTACATTTCTATAGTTCCTCTTATAGTTGATTTCTAGCCTTACTCCACTGTGGTCTGATAAAATAATAGACATTATTCCAATTTTTCTATATTTGTTGATATTTGATTTGTGTCCTAATATGTGATATACTCTAGAGAAAGTTCTAAGGATTTCTGAGAAGAATATGTATTCTTTGGAGTTTGGGTAGACTTTTCTGTAGATGCCTGATGTCATCTGATCCTTGATGTCATTTAATGCTTGTTTGTTTGTTTGGGTTTGTTTGTTGGTTGTTTGAGGGGAGGGGTCTGATTGATCTAATTGGTGACAGTAGAGTTTTAAGTCACTACTACTATATAGGAATTAATTCACGTCTTGATATCTAGTAGAATGTGTCTTATGAAACTGGATGAGCCTATGCTCAGTGTTTATGTTTAGAATTATATCCACTTGGCAGATTTTTCCTTGATCAGTATGAACTGACTTTCTTTATGCTGGTAAGATCTGGGTTGAATTCAATTTTAAGAGATATTAGGATAGCACTGTCTATGTAGTATTTGGTCTCATTTCCTTGGAAGACTTTTTTTGTCCCATCCTTTTACCCTAAGATGCTGTTTTACTCCTTTAATGGAAAGAAGTGTACATCTTGGAGACAGTAAAAAGAAGGATTCTGTTTTCTAATACAATCTTCTAGTTTATGTCCTTGATAAATGAACTACAATCATTAATATTCAGAGTTACTGTGGAATGTTATTAATTCTTGTCATTTTGTTGTGTTTGATGTTTTCATAGTCCTCTTTTAGTTAGCAAATGTGTCAGCCTCATTTATTTTCCCCTCAGTAGCCTCTTGGATATATTTATTTTTTCTCCTCAATCTAATGTATTTGCTCCAATATACTTTGTAGGACTTCCTTGGTGATCATAAATTCCTTTGGCCTGATCCTATCATGGAAAGTTTTTCTTTCTCCTTCAATCAAGATGGATCAGTGTGCTGGGCATATTAAGCTGGGTTGGCAGTTATCAATCACCTTTCAGAAGTCTTTCCAAGTCCTTCTTAGTTTCAAAGTTTTGACTGCAAAATCAGAAGTGATCCTTATTCCTGCCTTTAAATGTGCCTTGGCCCGTCTCTCTTGCAGCTTTCAGTTCACACTAATCTATAGTGATATTTTATTTGTATTGAAATGTGATTTTATTTGTATGTTAATAAGGTTGCCTTGAGGTCAGAGCAAGCCAGAGCAGAAGCTGGGTGGTAGTGGTGCGTGCCTTTAATCCCAGCACTTGGGAGGCAGAGCTAGGTAGACCTCTGTGTGTTCAAGGACACAGCCAGCATGGCAGACACATGCCTTTAATCTCAATACCAACCATAGAAGACCTGGAGGTCTGTACAGACAGTGATGAGGAGGTCATGTGGCTGGGTTTACAACCAATGAGAAAACAGAACAGAAAGTCTATAAAAAAAAGACAGGACACACAGAAGTAGGTCTCTTGTGGAGAGGAAAGACAGCAGAAGCAGTGAAGGGTAAGGCTCTCAGATATTGCTCTGATCTCTTGGTTTTTAACTCTGCAACTGGCTCTGCGTTTCTTATTTAACAAGACAGTTACATCTACACTAATCTGCATATTCAGTATCTTAACTATGATATGATATATGATATGATATGATATGATATGATATGATATGATATAGAAACTTTCTATCTTTTCTGATCCCATCGATTTGTATGCCTTAATATTTGGATGGAGTTCTCTTTACCTAGATTTTGGACTTATTTTCTATGATTTATTAAAAAGATTTTACATGCCTTTGGTAGAAAATTCTTATTCTATATGCCCATATTCATAAATTTTGCTTTTTTATGATGTCCCCAAGTTCTTTAATGTTCCATTCATGCTTTTTTAAATTTATCATTGATCTTGACTGAATGATCCAGTTGTTTTACTTTGTCTTCAAGCTCTAAAATTCTCCATATGATCCTTCTATTGATAAAGTTTTCTGCTGAATTTTTTATTTGACCTACTGTGTTTTCTTCTCATTTCTATCACCACTTCAGTTGTCAATTTTTCTTCAGTACTTCTTTTTACACAATCATATTTTCATATCTTCAATTGAATTTCTCATTTCATTCAGCTGTTTGTGTTCTCTTAGAATTTATTTGTACTTCCTTTGGGTTGTTTGATCACCTAAGTCATTTTCATCAGGGACTATTATTATGAGATTGATCATTTCCAGAGGAAATGAGTTGTCTTGATTTTTCTTGTTACTTGTCTTTTTCTGCCATCTTGGGTTAAGATTGTTGATTAAGCATTTTGTTGTTCTGTGTTACTTAGGGTTGCCTCTCTTATTTCTGTGGAGGTATTTGCAGTGTTCAGAAGAAATTAGGTTATAGTACACCAGTGGTAATGCTTTTATCCAACTGATTGGTGTTCCAAGTATCAAACTATTTTCCTAGTCCTCCCCATGGACTGAGTACTGTCTTCAGAAAAAAACACTACAAAATGGTTAACTCACTCTGATAACAGGACAGTAGCTGATACAAAACAAACACTTTTTTTTTTTAGTAGAATCATCTTTTAATAAATTGTTTAAGGAGCTAGAAGAGATACAGAATTTTAATAAGCAGAATTACCATAGCAATCATAACAAGGGAAAATATGAAATAAGAAAATAGGAAAAAACATATTACAATAGAGTTTTTTTTTTGGCTCCTCTGACTTTTTCTCCTTTTTTAAGTTTATTATATTTGTGTTTTAATTTTACACATCAGCCATAGGTACCCCTGTCTTTCCCCCTCCTGCTCCCACCCCCACATTCCCCCCAGCACCTCCCCTCCCTTCCCATATCCTCCAGGGCCAAGACTTATAGTAATATTTTATTTGTATTGAAATGTGATTTTATTTGTATGTCAATAAAGTTGACTTGAGGCCAGAGCAGAAGCTGAGCAGTAGTGGGGCACGCCTTTAATCCCAGCACTTGGGAGGCAGAGCTAGGCGGATCTCTGTGTGTTCAAGGACACAGCCAGCATGGCAGACACACGCCTTTAATCTCAATACCAACCATAGAAGACCTGGAGGTCTGTACAAATAGGCAGTGACGAGGAGGTCATGTGGCTGGGTTTACAACCAATGAGAGAGGAGAAGAGAAAGTTTTTAAATAGACAGGACGCAGAGAAGTAGGTCTCTTGCGGAGAGGAAGAACCGCAGAAGCAATGAAGGGTAAGGTTTTCCGCTCTTGCTCTGACCTCGTGGTTTTTAACTCTGCAACCGGTTGTGTTTCTTATTTAACAAGCTGGATACATCTACTGGTACCCCTGTCTTTCCCCCTCCCGCTCCCACCCCCAGCACCTCCCCTCCATTCCCAGATCCTCCAGGGCCAAGACTCCCCTGGGGATTCATTTAAACCTGGTGGATTCAGTACAGGCAGGTCCAATCCCCTCCTTCCAGGCTGAGCAAAGTATCCCTGTGTAAGCCCAAGGTTCCAAACAGCCAGCTCATGCAACAAACACTTTTTAAGTACCAATTATTTTTACAGAGAAAGGAGACCTCAATAGTATAATATACACTAATCTGTTCATTATTGAGTATGAGTAAAAAGGAAAAAGAAAAAAGAAGGAAGCAATCATGGTGAGACTAGTGATTAGTGTTAGATTGCTAGACAGGAAATAGAGGAGGAAGACACAGGAGATACTAGAGGGGTTATGGGGTATATGAGAGATAGTAGACTAAAATGAGAGGAGTGAAGATATGCACTCAGGTATCACAATCCATACCAGCTTATGAGCTTTAGCAAAAAGTAACAGTAAGAGGGGAAAGTATGTGTAAAGAAAAGAAAATGAGAGAAGACAGTGAGACAGAGAAACATTAAAACATGTAAACAGTAGGTAACAGTGCTAGCCTGATACATTGACCATGAGTATTATATAAATAAGAATAGATGTAAGGGTAACAAGAGCAAAGTGGAGCTAAATGATGATGAAGTCAATGGCCAATTTATTGTTTATTGCATTACAACCTGAGATCTTCTGAATTGTCTTCCTAGACTTGCTCCAATTTCTAGTGCAATTCACTTCTGTGTATTTATATGATATCAGGGCTGGCCACATGGTACTGGATAACCAATCAGGGGACTTAAACCTGAGAAAGACTATTTTTTCCACTCTCAGCAGTCCTTAGTTGTCTGTTGATGCATTTATCTAATTATTCTTTATCAATAAAAAATTGGGAGCCAAATATCAGGGTAAAAAGCAGTGGAGAAGTGACCAATGACCTTTTATTTCTTCTGTTTCTCCATCCAAAAGACCTGAGATGCTCTCTAAGTCCTACCTTACTACTTCCTGTCTCCTATCTGTCCTCACTCCTCCAAAACATCCATGGTTAATTTTGGTCAGCTACTGCCTAGCTCAGCTATGGCAAACTCCATTGTCAAGAATGCGATCACAACATCACACAACAGTCTGTAGTTCTGAATTTAGGGGTAGGACCCCATGAGACTTTCCCTTCCATGGTAGCATGTCTGTTGGTATTGTACTTGGGTAGGCAGTCGTTGTTGTGGTATCTTGGGTGAAGCTTCTGTCATTTTTAGGAGATCCAAACTCACAGAACACATCCTGGTCCTCTCGCTCTTACAGTCTTTCTGGCCCCTCTTCCAGGATATTCCTTCGGCCTGTGATGTGGGGGGCATGGTGTACATGTATCCAGTGGGGCTGGGCACCCTTTGATCAGTTGTTTCCTGCACTTTGACCAATTTGAGTTTTCTGTGGTGGTCTCTCAGTCTCTTACAAAGAGAAGTTTCTTTGATGAGAGGGTGAGAGCTACACCTAAGGATAAATATTTAGAATGCATTTAGAAATTATGCTGGCTGATTAAAGTGACAGTATAAGTTTATCCTCTAAGAACTATGACCTCACTAGTTTTTTGGTTTGTTTTCTTAATTATTATTTTTATTTTTATTCCATTTATTAAGTTTGGGCAATTTTGTTTTTGAACTTTTTCATTAGTGGAAAATATTCTTTAGTAAATACTTAATTCATGTTTATGTGTATGTGTTCACAGCATGTGTTTGTGAGCACCCTGAAGCCAGAAAAGAGCCTCTAGTCTCCTGGAACTGGAGTTACACTTGGTTATAAGCCACCCAAAGTGAGTGTTGAGAACTGGATTCAGGTCCTCTAAGAAGCGCAGCAAGTGTACTTAATCACTGGGGTCTCTCTAGCTCCAGGAATTCTCTTTTTTCTTTTTTTCCTTTGCCTTTTAAAATTATTTTCATCTTTCTCATCTTTATCTTCTCACTTCTCCCAATATTCTTCACTCTTCTATTATTTAATCTTGCTTCTCTACTTCTGCCATTTCCTGTCTCCTTCCTTTATACCATTAAATTACTACCTTTACTATTACTATTATTAAGTAATTTTTAACTTTGTAGTGGTTTTCCATTTAATTTTAAGACTATTTCTAAATTTCATTTTGATTGATGTTGTTACTATTACAATAACAGTCTTTCTACTATAGATAGAACCTCCATGATTAAACTGCTCAATAAGAACATCCCCAATACAGCCAGAAGAGCTATCTAAATAAACATATGTTCAAATCAGAAACATGAAAAATATAAAATAACAAAATTCCTCCAAAATATCATAACCCCTTCAAGTACTAACTCCAAAGATCTGAAAGAGCTAAATCACCAGAAGAAGAAATAAAAAATCTTCTGGTAAGAATGATTTATGACTGTCAAGAGAATTAAGAAGCAGGTGAATCCAATCCAGGACTCAAAAATAAAAGTCAGAAAAATATAAGAAATACTGGTAAAATGGATAAAGAAATCAGCGATGTAAATGAAAAGGTCAGCAACATGGAAGAAATCATGATTTTTGAAAACAAACTGAAAAATGTAAACATTCGAAATGAACATTTCAATGAATCAAAACACAAGATGTAAAGTATGATCAGTAGACTTGAACTTGCCAAAGAAATATTATAAAGGGTGAAGGAAAAATGAACAAAGTCAATGAAACAGTAAATTCAAACACGAGAAAGAAAAACAGAAGAGAAAAGTAAGAACACAATGTCTGATAAATCCTGGGTATCACAGAGACAGCAAAAATAAAAATCTATGGAATTCAAGGAGCTAAGATTTAACTAACATCATAGAATATCTGTCCAATGAAATTATGGCAGAAATTTTCCTAAAGCTAGAGATGTAGACAACCAACCACAAGAGGCATTTAGAAATAGAATATGAAGTAGACATGACCAGAAAAGAGCCTTTCCATGACACATTAAAGCTAAAAGCTACAAGAACAGCTACAGAGATGGCTCAGTAAGGCTCTTGACATACAAGCATGATGACCTGAGTTGAGATCCCCAGAGCCCACATAAAAGCCAGACACAGTAGCATAAACATCCATAATCTCAGAATCCTCTATAGGGGATGGGAGTAAGAGGCAGGAGAATTTCCAGCTAGCCTAATATACATACCAGTAAGCAAGAAAGACAATGTCTCAAACAAAATAGAAGGATCAACACCAAAGGTTGTCTTTTCACATCCACATGTGCATCTTCATCTGCATACACACACACATTCATACATACACACACACATACAAACACGTGTCCTGATTTCTACACTAGTATTTCGAGTTGTTGTAACTACCCTAAGGTACTTAATGAAACTGAGGTATAGGGAGATTTAAAAACTTACCCTGGTCATAAAACCGACAGACACACACACACACACACACACACACACACACACACACACACACTCATATATATGAAAAAAGTTTTGTACATGATGCCTTTTTAAACTTAATTTACCATGTGTGAACTTAGGCTTAAAATGTGTATTTCATCATATTACTACTATCTGCTAAAAAATATTTTTAATTGTGACATGACCACATAGTTTGGCTTTTCTTTTAAAGTTGATATATAATACTGGCAACCAATTCAAGTAATTTTTTTTCTTAAAAACCATTTAAAGTCATATGATTATACTCCAAAGGAAAGGGAAATATAATTTTTGCTCTTCTTAGTGAAATGTCTAAAAATCCCAACCTACAAAAACAAGAAAACCAATACTGGCCCTTTTTTAAATTATATAAAAGAACTAGAAAAAATCATAAAAGTAACAGGATTTTCCTATTTATCATTATTTAACTTTAGAAAAATTTTAACCTGCCAGTTAAGATTAAAAAGCAGATAAACAAGTTATAAACAGGACAAACCTCAGTGACAAGGACAGTGGGTGTGCTAAAGTGCTGCAGAAAAGAGAAAGAGATTTATTGTCCTTTTTGCCCTTGCTAAAATAGGGATTCTAACCCTAACATTCACTGGCTCTGCTGTCTTCTGGGGTGCACCTGATATCTCCTGATTCCTGCACTCCAAGGCAAGAGGAAAGGGTATATGCAAGACAAAAGGGACCTAGAGCTTACCACTTGAGTTCAGTGGCATATAAAACTAATAATAACTAAGTCTTTATCAGAAATGCATGTGAGGAAAGATTATTACTAATCTGAAAGCTTGGGCAGAAATCCTTCTCTGTATCATCTATGCCATCTAGTTAATACTTTACATAGCTTTACTTTGCAAAATGCACTATAGTCAAACATCCCTTCTTATTAGGTGTCCCAGAAGAGACACAACCAACACAATAAAAGTATCCACCTGTGTTCAGAAGACAGATGAGAGAGAGTATGAAGGATGGTATTAGAAGAACCAAGACCAACAGAAAGAGAATGAAACAGATGGGTCAGGTACTCATGCTAGGCTAACTGGTCAAAACAGGATAGTGTCCAAGGCCTTCTGCTATGTGAAGCCTCCACAGGGCCCAAGAAGTCCAAGTATATTACAGAAGCAGAGGTTGAACTAACACAACTGTTCAGAGGCTCTGTTACTTTCTTTGTACAGTACTAATATATGCAACAAATACCATAAAGTTCTGGACTTAGACTCGGAGTTCTCTGTGTACTAAGCTAAACATTTAAAACACTAAAATCGATTTCTTTTATCTCCAGTACACTGCTCCTACTTATGTGAAAGCAGTACTTAATTTTCTTCCAGATTTCCTTAGATATTACAGTGATAATTACTTAAATAGTACAATCACCAATCTTGGTTTCTCTTTATCCGCAAATACTCATTTATTATTAGTAGTATAATTTATTAACTGAATTGCACTTGACACGAGGGCAGATGTTATACAACTTAAAACACACAACCACTATTCACCAAATGCGAGCAGAAGAAAAGTCAGTGGCCTATTTAATTGTTAAATAGGATTGGAAAGGAGCTGGAATAGAAACAGATCCGTAAGGAAGTTCTCAAAATAACCTTGGCTGAACTAAGGCTGTGGCGATGGAAACAGGAGAGGAGAATGCCAGGGATAATACTCCAGAGACATATCTACAAAGAATAGGGTCCCATTGGAGGAGGGAAGCTAGAAAATTGATGGCTAGATTTGCTGGCTTCTGTTTTAGGTGGCAATTGAGAAGCAATGGAGGTGGGAGAGGTCGTATGAAAAGGAATATAATTGTGTCAGTCTTGATTATGTTAACTCCAAATTTCCTATAGAATGTTCATATATTTGAATTATCTGCTCAAAAGAAAGAGATTCGGGGCTAAATATTTGGATTTAGGAAATGGCAGATGGTAGTGACCCTGGGTGAGACCATTAAGGGTAGAGCTGAAAGGAAAATGGACCAAAGCCATAACGCTGGAGAATACCAACCTTTACACATAAGATGAATGGAAAGTATATGAAAAAGACACAATGAACTCAGACAAGAAAATACAACCTATAAAAAAAGTGATCAACAGCCTCACATGTAACAATCAAGAAACAAAAAGGCAGAGACTGTCCTTCTGGGTATGACCATCATGACATCACCACTGACCATCACAAGAAGGATTTCAGTAAAGCCAAAATATAGACATGTCTACAGCTGAGCCTAGATGTACAACATGACAGAAATAAGGTGTAAAAAAATCTGTGTCCTTCATGAATCACATGAAGTGGAACTTCCAGTTGACCTCAAATCTTCTAAAACATGGGATCACTTTATTCTAAGAGCCCAGCCTTACCTACATCCAGCAAACAGATATCTTAATTTGTCAAATTCTTGTTTTGAGATCCATTTAATTATTTCCTATTTTATCATAAAATAATATATGAATGATTTAACTTATAAATCCTTGAATTCAACACTTATTATTTCTTTGGTTCCAACTAATGTAGTCACAGGCAGCCTATATACATTAGAAGTGATGCAGACTACAAAACCACACTGTTTTATTTAAATAGAAGTAAAAAGGGAAAATATAAGAAACCTAGCTCAAGACATTAAGAAGTGAGGAAGTGATCATTTGCTGAGATGACTATAGAAAAGATAAGGCCTGAAGATGCCATCAAATTAGAAGGTCCTTGTTTATCTGAAAATGACTGCTCTTTAGAGTCTGTATCTTGCTTTTAACTCTTCCAATTAGTCATCCTGAGTCCTACAATTTTAAACAATTTAAATCCTCCTAACTCATATCCAATTGAGGATCAAAATCTTACCAATTCTACTGTTAAAATATCTCAAATTCATCCCTCTTCTTGAATTGTAACCTAAAAATTAATTAAATCAAAAGATAAAATTCCCAGGCCCTAGCCAGTCTTATTAATCTTATTTTTATGATTTACTCATCACCCTGCCCTAATAAGACCAGTCTCTAACATTTCCACACCTTCACAAATGGTCTCATCCTATTACAAACTCCTATTTCTTTTAGGAACCAGTGTAAATGTAGGGTATTTGTGAATTCTCCACTCCATGTGTTATGCCGAATATTCTTGTTTTACAAATGATTCTCAATCTTGGAGAAGAGAACTTCCAGGCTAGATCAATGTCTTCTCCATACTTGACTTCTTCCAGATCTGCAGCGTAATTAATGGCATGTGGTAAATATTCATTTACTGAAAGAAGCCAAGGAAAATTGGATACAGCAAGGGGGAAAATAACAAAATAAACAGATTAATACAAAAGAAATTTTCAAGCTAATCACTTAAAATATTTTAGTTAATAATAGAGTCACATACCAAATTAATGCAAGTTCCTATATAGAGTAAACATAGTATTTTAATTTCCTGCCTTACAAATCACTAATCCTAAAGCTTTTATCTTTTGTTCTGTAAACTTGAAGATAGTTTCACCAACTGGATTTCAAAGAATCAGACAAAATCCCTCTGAGGACAGCTCAAGGCATCTTACATTTAGCAGACATTAAGATGATTCTTCAACATACTAGAGAGAACTACTCTTCTAAATTACTAACCTACATTTCAAGTCACTGTCATAAATTTTAAGTAAGGATATGTCTGTTCATAAAACATAAAAGTTGCTGGGCTTGGTGATGCATGCCCACAATCTCAGAACTCAGGAAAGTGGTTGTAAATTTATGGCCAGCAGAATCTACATGGGGAGTCAGACAAGCCAAGCCAGGGTTGTATAGTAAGACCTTATCTCAGACAGACAAAAAGGCCCACACAAAATTAAAACTATTAACTTGCTGATGTAAATGTCTTTTGGTTTTTGGTTTTGGTTTTTTTGGGGGGTTTTTTTTTTTTTTTTGGTTTTGGTTTTTGTTTTTGTTTTTGTTTTTTTTTGTTTTTTTGTTTTTTGTTTTTTGTTTTTTTTTGAGACAGGGTTTTTCTGTGTAGCTTTGTGCCTTTCCTGAAACTCACTCTGTAGCCCACTCTGGCCTCTAACTCACAGAGATTCACCTGCCTCTGCCTCCCAAGTGTGCCACCACCGCCCGGCTACAAATGTATTTTCTTGAACTTCTCTACATTGTCACAAACAAAAGACAGAATGTAGGCAAGCAGGGCTCAAGATGCTGTTGATGCTGGACTGTACAACTGTGTGTAGATATATATCAGCGTTATTAGAAGAATCATAGTAGAGGTCATAAGCACATCTTCAGGCACTAAAGAATATTAAAAGATTCCAACTTCAGGATATTTCAGAGAAATAAACAAATTTCTTATAGTATCTGGATATCCATCTTCCTAAGTCTCTAGGCCAACCTGCTCCCAGCCTTCAATGCATGTGACTAAGATCAGACTTTCAGAATTATATGTAAAATCATAAGCATTTCTCAATCATCACAAAGAACTAGGAAAAATTAAAAATCCATTTTTATTTAGGTGTTTCAATTTTTGTTTTATAAAACTGTTTAGTTGTTTTGAAACCATTGTACATTATTTATACACAATTTTTAAGACAAACATTAAGCAAATCCATATAATTCAAATAACTAGTAACAAATTGGAATTGTAAGACTCTAACAGCAGACTTTACTTCAGTGACATATTCTAACCAATAAAACCAACAATGTAGCCACCCAAAAATACATTTCAAAGGAAAACCCAGCATAGTTAGCAACCTTTTTTTTTAATATAAGGATACTTGTGCTCTCTGATATAATAAAGTAAGCAGTGTGAAAGCTTTAAGTGACAGAAGCATGAGAAATATATAATTTGTCTACATTTTAGTCAGTGCATAGGATTACACGTGACTGTTTTCATGTTTATATTACTAAGGTATCAGATATCTAAGTAAGGACATAAACACTGAATATTTTTAAATCTGTCAATAAATTCAAATATTATAATCAATGAAACAAAGATTATACCAAATTAACTTACCAAGACACACTAATATTCAATGAATACTACCAGCAACTTATCCTAAAAACATTCCTTCCCAAAAAAAAGGTAACCAAATAAAGTCAACCCATAAATATGTCATAATAACCTGAGGATGAATGCCATGCTATAAGAAGATTGCCAGTAGATACTAAAAGCATTAACAAAATTACTGATTCTCCTTTTGAGCACATATATAAGCACACCTTTTCCATCCTCTAACCCATTTCAAATACTTCTGTTGAGCATTTTATATGACTTCTGAGATCAGAAATCCCATCTATATCCGCTGTATACCCTTTAAATGTTCTCTTGGCTACTTGACTTCACTGACACTCAGCTCTCTTTTAAGAATATTGATTCATTTTTTTTTAAAAAGCCTTTTATTTAATCCTCAACATTATGCTCATCAAACTAAGAAAAGGGATTAAATTGTCTTCTTCCAACAAAGACATCTGTCCCTTCCTGTTCTGATTCAAAGAAAAATGCTAGCCATTTTCTCCTCTTTCTGTGGTCATAAACATGGATAGGTAGATACTGGGGAGACATAAACTATAGATACAGATAACAGTATACCAGGTGGATTAAAGACTAAGAAGGAATCAGAATCCTTAGACAACATTGTGGAAAAGAGCCAAGTACCAACTCCACACTGAGCTGTTTCATAACAATATTCTATTCTGTTTGATGCCCTGAACTAACTTGCCTTTTTATTAAAGAAAATGAGTCTCATGCCATAAAACAATTTTCCACTGCTCTTGGGAAAAAGAAAAAATGCCCACGCTAATTATACCACATAAAACTCTACATAATCCTACACAGGCTTCTACCTCTTTGTTCCAAATGAAACCTAGCCCTAGATTCTCTTACAATTTTCATGAGCACCTATTATCAAATTCCAAGTTGTTCGATGTCAGCACTTCAGAAAACATTCTGTTGCTGTTCTACCTACAATTATCATCACCTCAGTCTATCGCATTATCCATTTTATTTTTTCAAAGCAATTTAATTTCTTCATAGTCTGAAAGAATCTGCCCTTCTGCTTCTCTGTTCTAAGTAAAATGTAAGTAGTGCGTAAACAAAAAATTACCTATTTATTTCATGATTACATTTAAAATATTTCACATATTGACAAAAAAAAGTAGACAAGCTAGTGGTACAGATCTATAAAAAATACCAACTACTAAGGAGGTTAGGCAGGATGAAAAGGAATCAATGGCCAGAGCAACTTAGTGAAATTGCCATAGCAGAATAAAAACCAAATGAATGTCTTGGAATATTCCTCAGTCCCAGAGTACTTGCCTAGCATGAGTGAGGCTTTATATTCAATCTCAAGTACAACAAAAGAAAAGGGAAGAAAAGAAGGAAGGAAAATTCAAGAAAGATTAATTATACATTTTTTAAAGATGGAGTTCTTGGGGCCAGGATGCCTTGGTAGATAAAGTGTTGGATGCTTGAGCATAAGAACCTAAGTTCAGACCCTCAGCATCTATGTAAAATGTTGAACATGGCAGGTAGTTCCAGTAACCATAATACTGGGAGACAGAGACAGGAGAAACCCTGGGCTCACTGGCCAGCCAGCCATGTCAAAACCGTATGCTCAAAGTACTGTGAGTACCATGTCTCAAAACGATGTAGTAACTTAGGAAGACCTCTGGCCTCCCCATGAGCACATACACATGTGCAAATGCACATGGAGACATCTGCCCCCACCCCAAAAGATGTCTTACCTCACCAGGACATTGGCTAACCTCAGCCTGGACTACTATTTATTATTATTATTATTATTATTATTATTATTATTAAGAAATTTTCTATTCATACCAACCACAGACCCCCTTCTCCTCCCGCCCCCCAGCCTTCCCCCTTAACCCGCCCCTCATTCACATCTCCTCCAAGGCAAGGTCTCCCATGGGGAGGCAGCAGAGCCTGGTAGATTCAGTTGAGGCAGGTCCAAGCCCCTCCTCCCTGCACCAAGGCTGCACAAGGTATCACACCATAGGCACTGGGCTCCAAAAAGCCAGCTCATGAACCAGGGTGGATCCCGATCCCACTGCCTGGGGGCCCCCAAACAGTTCAAGCTGTCTTGCCTATCCAGAGGGCCTAGGCCTGAACTACTCTTCACTCGATTCTACATTGCTTCCAATTCTTCAGCTTTCAGAGTAAATGGCACTGCTTTATGTTTCTCTGGCTTAAGACAGATAATGTTTCTCTGTTTCTAAGACAGCCTCAATCCCACCTAACATTCTCTATCACTTCATCTGATTTATTCTCCTCCAATTAGCCTTCAAAATAGAAAATTAGACTACATGTTTATTGGTCACCTGCCCCAGAAACATAAAGCTTGCAGACAGGGAGGCTGTTTGGGGGAATTTTTTTATTTTGTTTTGTTTTTATTCAGTAAATAAAGTTTCAAGTAAGTAAATTAATGAATGTAAACAAGGTCACAAAATTGAGGATAAGGCTACAACTAACTCCTCCCCCGGAACAGATGTTTTTTAATTCAACCATGATTAACTCTTGAGATTAAGTAAAATGCAAAACTTAACAGTAAGTTAAAATTTACCC
Organism: Onychomys torridus; assembly: GCF_903995425.1. Lineage (NCBI taxonomy): Eukaryota > Metazoa > Chordata > Mammalia > Rodentia > Cricetidae > Onychomys > Onychomys torridus. The sequence continues at coordinate 153,451,820 of NC_050446.1, forward strand.
TGAATCATAAACACTATCAATTAAAAAGGCCAAGAGGTAGAACAGAGAAATTAAATCTTTCCTACTTCAAATACATACATTTTTTAGAACTTAATTTATTCTTAATATTGATAAAGATAAAAACAAGGTCAAGTATTTGGAACTTCTCAAAAACATTTTCAGTAAAATTAAAAATAAAGTGTGTGGTGTATAGGACCAGTGAGACAGCTCAGCAAGCAAAACTATTTGCCTCAGAAGCCTGGCCACCTGATTTACAGACTGGGAAGCCACAAAGCTGTCCTTCGACTACCACAGATGCACTATGGCATGTGCACCCCCACACATACATATCATGCACATACATACACAGTAAATCTTAAATAAAGTGAGAATAGGATGCATATACATATAAAAGAATGCATTCTGCATACAATAGAAACACATTAAAAACTTAAGTGTAAAAACAATTATATAATGAATGAAAATAAGCCAGACACCTTAAAGCCTAGCAAATAAGTTTTTTTAAAAAGCAATAAAACGAAGAATAAAATAAAGTAGTAAAATATTTTAAAGAAGTTATTGATATTATACCATCAAATGAAAATTTTTAAATAGTAGTTAAAGGGGGAAAAGCACACAACTTGTGCAGTTTTCATTTACTGAGTGTGGAGAGAGAAGGAACTGTTTGTAAAATACCCTGTGATTCAAACAGGACAAAGAGGTGGGATTGGTTGTGAGGCTGGCAGAGAACTTTATTTTTTGGCACTGTGGCACCTTTTGGTAGGAGATAAAAGTAGGGCTACATTGTAGTGAATTTCAGTTGTTATATTTATTGTCTTCTCACTGAAGAAACTTTTTTTCTATGAGCTTTTTTACTGAGTCATAATATATATAAAGAAGAGTCAAGAGGCCATGAACTACTCACTAAAATATCCCAAAGCAGTGTACCTATGCAACCACCACTCGTGTTAAGAAACACATCACTGACTCCAACACCACTTCCTTTCCCATAAAAGAAACCATTGTCCTGAGGTCTCATTCTAGCTTTTCCTGCTTTGGAGTTTCATATGCATAAAATATATACAACATGCTCTTCTGTGTTGGCTTACTTTGATCAATAGAATGTTTGCATAATTTCTTTGCTGTTACATATGGCTATAATTTGTTGGACTACTGTTCTCATTCTTGTACAGTATTGACTTGAACAGACAATCTATCCATTTCACTACCAATGAACATTTTTATCTCCAAGTTTTTCTTAAGAAGAACAATGAAAGTGACTTTCTTGCTTACTAGTTATCTTTCAATTCCTACTGAAATTGCTGGACATATGCATTACATAACAAAATTCATGAAGATATTGCTGGAAATTTTTCAGAAATGACTTTGCCAATTCATGCTCCCAGCAGTAGCACAGGTATTTCATTGTCCTTCGTATTTTACTAGCATGTCCTATTTTTCATCTTTTTCTTTTTAACCATTCTAGTTAGTGTTGTAAGGTTATCTTACTATAGTTTTAAACAGAATTAACCTGTTGACTAGAAATTGTTAGCAGTTTTATCAGCCACTTATATTACTTTTCTCATTGCTGTAATCAAAGACCTAACAAGGTAGGGTTTCTTTCACATCCTGCTTTCAGAGTATAGCCCAGTATGGTAGGGAAGTCATGGGAGCAGAAGCTTGTATATACTCACAGTTAAGCCCAGAAAGATGAATGCTGGTGTTAAGCTCAGTCTCTGTTCTGTTCCTTTTTATTGAGTCAGAGACCCCAGTCCATGGACTGGTGCCACTCTCATTATGGGTGAGTCTTCCCGCCACAATTAAACCTCACAGCCATAGCTATAGATGTCTAAATCCACTCCAGCTGGCCGTGAAAACTAACCATCATACCATTTAAGGATCCTCTTTTATTAAATACCTGTTCGATTCTCTTTCCCACTTTTTGGCTGGGTTTCTGTCTATCAGATTGATTAATACAGACAAAAGTTATTTGTCAAGCATATGCACTGCAAATATTCTTTGGTTTGTTTTATATTTTCCATTAAAACCTTCTGTAACACAGGTTCTTGTCAATGTTCAAAAGGTTATAAATCTCTTCCTTTATGTCACTGAAGACTGTTTAGTTTTGTTTTCTATTCTGTTTAGGAAATACTTTTAACCAGACTTAAAGCATCATATGTGTGCTTCCTTCCCATGGAGTGAGGTTTAAATCCAATCACAAAAGCAGTTAGTTATGTAGATGTAACCGTCTTGTTAAATAAGTAACACAGAGCCAATTGAAGAGTTAAAAGCCAAGAGGTCAGAGTAATAGCTGAGAGCTGAAAACTTACCCTTCACTGCTGCTCTGTCTTTCCTCTCTGCAAGAGAGCTACTTCCTATGTCCTGTCTTTTATAAAGACTTTCTGTTCTGCCTTCTCATTGGTTGTAAACCGAACCACATGACCTCCTCATCACTGCCTGTCTGTACAGACCTCCAGGTCTTCTATGGTTGGTATTGAGATTAAAGGCGTGTGTCGCCATGCTGGCTGTATCCTTGAACACACAGAGATCCTGCCTAGCTCTGCCTCCCAAGTGCTGGGATTAAAGGCGTGCACCACCACCACCCAGCTTCTGAGTAACCACTCTGACCTCAAGGCAACTTTATTAATATACAAATAAAATCACATTTCGGTACAAATAAAATATCACTATATAGTTATGATTCTATTACACAGGTGGGCATATCTTGCCTGGGAGGTAAGTATTATATCACACATGGTCTACAGCTAGATCCTTAATAAGTTTTCTCTCCCAGCAGCCTGTATAGCACTTTCTGGCATTGAGTGCTAGCCAGCAGGGAGGAAGCCTCCAGTTTAGTTCCACTTTATGCCCTGACATAGAAGCCTGTTCTTAAGGGAAAACTCCACCCCTTCCCCTCTCTCCACTCCTCTCTTCCACTTTCCTCCAAGAGGTATGCAGACCCTAGGGCTGCTCCCTCTCTCTCTCCCTCTCCCCTTTTCTCTTCTCCCCATTAAATAAACCTCTTCACTGAGTGCTGTCTGCATGGCGTCTTTGTCTCTCACTTGCCTCCGGGCACCTTGGCTCTCTACCCGCCAGAGCCTTCTTTATATAATTCATAACAACAGTGTCCTAGGCAATAGGGTCTAACTAGATTATCTAGTTCTGGTAGGCCACCAAGAGTAATGGCAATAGCATCTATCTTTTGGGGGGCCAATAATTCATAGGGAGGTATCCCACACCTGGCACTAAGATTCTTGTTGAATAATCAATGACTTCTGGAAGCAGCATTATCTAACCATAAGGAGAATTACTGCAGCAAGCTATTTTTGTTGCACAATTTTTAAGATTTTTTTTTTGTTTATAAAGTAGCAGTTTACATATGGCTTTATCACTAATCCTTATTTTTGGTTAACACTCTTCCAACTCCACTTACCTCAACCCTTTGACTCAACTCTGTGTCAGCCTTTTAATACCTAGTATCCCCATCTACCCCCAACACACAGAGTTTCATATCCTCTGTGCTTTACTGTATCTTCTTCATTAGTTGCTCATCTCCCCTTTCTTGCTTCCTAGCCCCAATAGACTCGGATTCAAATTTAAATATAGAACTTGATATCCAAAGCTGGGATCTACAGATGAGGAAGAATGGCATCTTTCTGTGCCTGGTTCACCTTAATTAGTACAGTATTCTCCAGTTGCATTTGTTTTCCTGCAAACTTCATAGTTTCATTTCTTTAAGGCTGACTAGAATTCTATTATGTATATGTATCTCATTTTCCTTATCATTCTTCAGATGGTGGACACCTAGGCTGGTTTCATTTCCTAGCTACTGCACAGACCCCTGTTGAACATGGATATGCTGGTATATTTGTCATAGGTCACACAGTCCTTTAAGTATATATCCAAGAGTGGTAGCTGGATCATATGTAAATTCTATATTTAGCTTTTTGACAAACTTCTATACTGAATTCTATAGTGACTATTACTCTACACTCCTAGCAACACTGAATGTGAGTTCCCCTTTCCACACAACCTCATAAGAATCTGTTATTTTTTTTTTTTAAAATAGACATTCTGATTGAAGGTATATAGTACACGCCTGATACTATAAGCCCTGCCCAAAACCCATGCTAGGGGAAGGAATAGATCCAAGCAGGAAAACACAGTATTGTTTCCCTAACTGAACATATCAAACTGCCTTCTACATATTTATGTTTATGTCCACAAACTAGTGCAGCTCTCAGGAATGGGCAGAGAGGCTCCTTTCTGCAGAAGTAGTGGTTAATGAAGAGACACCTATCTGGGGAATAAGTGACCGATAAGTGATCCACTTTAAATAGGACATCACCACCATTCTTTGTCTCAAGGACCAAGGAGCATCACACAAGAGAGGGGAGGAAAACATTATGAGCCAGAGGATGGCAAAGACTGTTCTGAAATGCTGCCATCCAGATGACACTGCCATGGCAACCATGAACACACAGCAGCTGTGGATGCTTGCACATGTCTAGGTCCTCCAACTTTCCATCATGACTAGAGGAGGTGACCACGAGATTCCATCCATTCCTGAAGAGCTAGTAACTGTCAATGGGTTCTGGGACAGAGGAAGTCATTTTCTCTAATGGTGTAGCCACTGGGGGATTAGGTGAGAAGAGGTCAAGAGAGAAAGGAAGGTGACAGAAAATAATAAGGGAGATTGAATATAATCACAGTAAGTTTTATGTGTATATGAAATGGTGAAAATACAGAAATGGTTATACAATACTGAAAAGCAATAAGACATATATGCATGACCTAGAGACATAAAGAAAAATTATAAAACTTTACTAACAAAAAAAGACTTAATTTTTTTTTTAAAGGAAACATTTTCTATGCTTCCTTTCTTTGGAGTAAGTGCTGGAATCTACAGGCTTCATTACTTTGCTTTTCACATATAAAATGTCAATAATTGTGCACAGTGGGAAACAAGGTCAAGTTTCTTCTCCCCCGATTTGGCTAGCCAAATGACCTGCAAAATTTATTGAAAAAGAATACTGTTATTTAACAAGTAAAACCCACTATGAAGATATCAATAATGAACTTTTTAAGAATCAAATAGTATGTATAACTAAAATATGTTGGGAACTGAGAAAATGATAAGCAAACAACAGTAACACATAACTTTAATTCTAAGTACACAATGGTTGAAGCAGTCATAAATAAAGTATATCTAAGTAATAGACACACAACACCTTATAACCCACAGAAAGTGCACCTTGTTCCTCAATGGCTGGGAAACATTTTAAATACTGCTTAAAATGTATCAAAAGAAAAATTATTGGGAAAAAAATCACACATTTTATTCTAATAATATTTTAACCACATATTTCACAATTTCAAAATATCTGAAAGCATTTTAAACAGTTTTTTTTTGTTATTGTTGTTTTGTTTTGTTTTTTCGAGATAGGTTTTCTCTGTGTAGCTTTGCGCCTTTCCTGGATCTCACTATGTAGACCAGGCTGGCCTCGAACTCACAAAGATCCGCCTGCCTCTGCCTCTGCCTCCTGAGGGCTGGGATTAAAGGTGCGCACCACCACCGCCCGGCTTTTGTTTTTGTTGTGATGTATGCATAAGGAATATATGTGTGTGCACACACAGAGGCCCAAAGTCAACACCAAATGCTACTCTTCTCTAACTCTCCACCTTATTTCTTGAGACAAAGTCTCTCACACAGAATCCAGAACTCACTGACTAGCTAGGCAGCACTGGAGGTCTGCCTTGTTCAGGATACAGATGCGTGTCCCCGTGCCCAGCTTTTATATAGGTGCTTAAGATTCAAACTTGGGTCTTCACATTTGTGCCTCAAGCACTTTACCAATGTAGTCATATCCCTGGCCCCTAAGTACCTTAGATCAAGGGAATGACAGGTCTTTTTATTGAAAACCAAATAATGACAAACTTTACCTGTATGGCTAGAGATAGAAATATAGATATATAGATATAAATAATGGCTTTGAGTCAAAGTTGCACTAGGAAGTAAACAGTAAACTTATACACACGTGGGGGGGGGGGAGAGACTGGAAAACTAAATTATTAGAAAAACCTAAATAAGACTAATTTATTTGATTACAGAGTATGAAAATACAGTTCAAAACAAATTAAGGGGCCTAAAAAACAAACATATACATATTTCCAACCTAATTAAATATCTGAACAGAAAAATTCTAAAACATAAATTTACAATAATAAAGGGACTTTATTCATCTATAGAGCAGACTAATGTAAGAAAATTCTACACTCAATAGGTCAACTTTTTAAACTGAATAAAGTTGATGATTATTAAGGAATGCACAGGTTAATACAAGTGACAATTCACGATTAATTTTAGTTTTTGCTCCAAAGCTCATGATATCTCCCTTATGTCATTCAATAATAAAAACTGCTGGGCAGTGGTGGCACATGCCTTTAATCCCAGCACTTGGGAGGTAGAGGTAGGCGGATCTCTGTGACTTCGAGGCCAGCCTGGTCTATAGAGCAAGCCCCAGGACAGGCACCAAAACTACAGAGAAATCCTGTCTCGAAAAAACAAAATAATAATAATAATAATAATAATAATAATAATAATAATAATAATAAGTTTTAAAAACATGGCATGATGAACAAAACTGCTCGATGAGAACGGGAAGACACAGGCTAAGGCAAAGAGTGAAATCCAGATAGGCTCACTTCTCAAATTATGCATGTTGGAAAGCCGTCACTAGAGGGCGGCATTGCAAAGATTATAAAAAAGTTGCTTGAGGAGGCACCCACTCCACTGTTAATGCTCGCTTTTTAGGTAGTAAAACAAAATTGTGTTCCTGTGGTTGAATTACTTTGCAGCACGTTTAAAACACGATTTCATTATAGGTAAGAAAATCAATGCCCACTTTTTTTAAGCTAAAATGTATAGATATTTGCTTGAATTTCACAAAACAGACAGCTTTATGTTTAAAAAGTAGTGTATAAATAGTTTAAAAAGTAAAGTGTATAAATATAAAAATACTGTTTTCCAAACTAGCTTTGGTACATAGAACCCTTGTCATTTGAAGTGATCACATAGACCTTTATGTTTTTATGATTTACATATACATTTAACAGTAATAAAATTAGTGTATCCCATATAGGAGTATTCTCAAACATGTGTCTATAAATAGATCGTTCAATTAGAACACTGAGCATTGAGAAACACCTTTTGTGAATGAAAATGGCAAGAATGACTTCTTGTCAGAGAACACTATTGCCTGAACTGTCACAACTCAGTTTTCTGGCTTCTTTGAAACTCTTGACAAACTTACCAGAGCCACATTTAAAGGACTACTTCATAAAACTTCTCATTGGCATCCAAGGAAGGTAAATATTGATTGATCAAACACCGATGTATTGACCGAAGGCACTGATTTCTTCTGTTAACAACAGTTCCCTACAGTCCCTTTCAGCAGCCCTTGTCAAAGCTTATTGCTCCTTGTATTCTATCGTCAGTCTGTGACATTTAAACTCACTTCACAGAGGGTTTTCCATATCTCAATCTCTACACAACTTCTTATATTTTTGGTTGTGAGCCTAACCTTTAACGGCCATCTCTCCAGCCCTCTACACAACTTCTTAAACCTGCTCATTTAGTGGGCTATACTATTTTTAATTCTATAAACATCTCAATCTAACATGGTCAAACTTAACTCTTCACCTTTCCTTAGAACTATATGGTTACTTAGAACCCTCCTCGCTGTTGGTAGGCAATGCCCAGTCTATCTGACAGAAATGTTGCTTCATTCTTTTCTTTCTAGTACGAGTGCAACTACCACCAGCTTTCAAAATCAGTGACACTGTTAATAAGACACAGATACCCAAATTTTCAACTAAGAATTCCTCAGGGTGAGAGAAATGTGCTTCATGTCTTTTCTCTATAGAACCAACCTCTCTCAGAGCATCAGTGCACTTCCACGTCCCGTGTTCATCCTACCCTCTAGATCTCTTAAGGAAACTGGGGCTTCTTGGACTTAAGTCTTAAATTTTGTCCCTCCAGTTCTTCCCCGAATCTTACTATAATATCCTTTTCAATTGCAAATGCCAAAACTAACCACTTCAAGAGACCCTCTTTACTCCAAAATAAGGGGCTACCCAAGGCCAAGAGGACTTCTTATGACTAACCAACCCCTGTGTTTTTGCAGATGCATCTTCCACCCTCCAGTTTTCTATGAGTTTTTACTGTAACAATGTACACTTGTCAGGCAATTTCCTTCACAGTGTTAGGATGTCCACATCTACCCAATCTTTTAACTCACAACTCATGGAATTTTTTATCCTTCGTAATCTCTAAGAATCATCCTTTGAAAGCTTTTACCACTGGCAGAAATTACTCTCTACAAACATCCTCCATCAGAGAGCCCATCTTACATTAGCAAGCAGTTAACTGAGGAGCAGGCTCTCAGTAAATGCTTGAAAGGAGCTTACCTAACAAGTCCCCAACAGCCATGACAACTTAGTCATTTCAAACAGTTTGGCACTTCCCTTATGACCCTACAGATTCAAAGAACACTATTTTCTCCTGAATTCAATGAACTCTACCTACTTGTAAGAGTCACAAACCTGGGAAACAAATTACTTCTCCCAATATGCAGACAGGCTTCACTTCCATCAGAGGCTCTGGGTGGGATCCTTCCCACCTCTCACCTTCTGATGGTTCCAAATGCCTCTTGGCTTGTGGCCACGGTACCCCATGTTCCACCATGTTCCAGTCCCTTCCCTTGTTTCTCACCATGACACTGGTCATTGACTTAGGCTAACCAGGTAATCCAAATGCCCTCCTTGTCTCTGGGCTATTAATCTTAGAAATAGACAAAAGTCCTAATGTTAAGTTAGGTCACCACAGGTTCTGGAAAATCGAACTTGAACATATCATTTCAGGAACCAATGTCAGCCCACTGTCAATAACATGCTGAATATTTCATAGGGAGGCATTTAGTAAACAGCATGTATCCCAGGGACAGGCCAAGGTGTTGTGACAGATAGCCTGTAAGCTCCAGAAAGTGAAGATTTGTCTGCTTCCCAAAATGCATAGCCATAGTGGTCAGAGATGGGGAAACCAACAACAGCCTTGATAATAAACTGCAGTTTTCTATTTATGGGCAGGTCCATTTCTACATGGAAGCAATAAAAAGACACAGTATTATACCTTTACAATACTAACACAAGTTATAAATAAACAATATACCATAAATAAACATGTGAAAGCTAAACTTAAAGTTCCTATTTCAAGAAATAAGCTGGTGATGACTGGCAATTTTACTTGAAGAACACTTAATAATTCAACTAGAAAGCAGTATCAAATGGAATATTCACCTTGAGCTATTTCTAGAATATGAAAATTCATCATACAAAAAAATCATTTGGCAAGACTTTTTAATATGAGTTTCCAGGTGGGAGGATTGCTGTCTTGGATAAGTGAAATGCCTAACGGTGTGTGAACTTGTGGAGGTGGGATAGGCGTGAGAGGCTCAAGTCTTTAGAGCTGTAAGTCAATCATTCTGACAGAGAAAGATCTGTACAACCACCAAGGAGTAATTTGGAAACTAATCTCTGAGGATGAAAATTAGAAAGAACACTATTTAAGGATGAATTCATTCTCTCAACAAGAGTCAAATGAACTCTCTACATGCAAAATGATGAAAAGGAAGGTGAACATTAAGAGTTTCACAGTCTGTTGTTGAAAGGCACGTTTGTAGTTGATACAATTTTACTAAATCCTTTATCTTGACTTCAGGATAAGAAATGACTAAATATCAAAGTAAAACATTTTAGCATTTATGAAGCTGTTTCTGTTTATCTTAACACCTTTGATGAAATGTAATTTGCACAATATTCTACTTGCTTGGTTTGTTGTTATTTCTTTTGCAACACTAGGAATGGGCACAAGGGCTCATGGACCTAGAAAGTATTCTACCACTGAGCTATAGCCACAGCCAGTACTTACTTAAAATGAAAGATTAAGTGAATCTTGAATAAATCATACTAGAAATTAGTATCACATAGAGATAACATGAAAATATCTAAAACTACCAATTAATAACTTTTCAAGTATTTCAGTCAAGTCCCAGAGACTAACTAAATCTAAGTGGCATCTATTATTCAGCCTAGAAAAGGGGGAAACAATTAAATATTACATGTAAAGTGGGCAATTCCAAGTTTCGTCAGTGTTTCAAAAGCAGTATCTTCTATACAGAGGGAGGAAATCTCTTGCTTTCTTCCAATGACTACACCTTTTCTTTTCTACATCTCTTCTGATGCAGCAGCTTCTATAAACCAACTCATTTCACAGACAGGAAATACCACCTTTGTGCTGGTTCAGAAAAGAGAACCAAATTGATGTTTACTGAGGAAAAGAAAAACAAAGAAAGAAAAACTCCAGTCAAAATTAGTTTTAAAAGGAAACAGCTGAGCGAGAAAGATGCAATTGCTGCTACACTTAGCGACCCAAGTTCCATCCCAGGAGCCCATACGGCAGAAGAAAACTGACCCTTGTAAGTTGTCTTCTGACCTACCCATGTTTACACAAACAAATGTTACTAAAAAACAGAAGATGTGCACTACAGAATTTCCATGTGCTCACCAGCAATGGAAATAGAATGTTAAAAACTGTAAACACAATCATGTTTACATTCAATTTTTATTTCAAACTGATCAACTAACTCATTGTTAACTAAGTGTTTACTAACTATAAAGCACCTTGCTCTCATGAAGGCAAATTTTAAAAGATTATTCAAGAATCCAAAGCAAGAAACAGTTTTTCACAATGTTAAGTTTTATCTTCCCATTACCTAAGAGCTGCAAGAATTATTTCCACAAATATCAATTCATACCAATTACCAGATAAAATGCTAAGCATAGAGAAGGAGAAAAATAAGGCAGCATATGCCACAAATAAGCTTTTAGTGTAAGAGAAGAAAAAGTAAATATAAAATTAAAATAAATACAAAAAGTGTTTTGGATAATTTTATTTAAGAAAGGACCATGGAAAGAGGTGAAGTTGGTGAGGTGACTATAGTAGCAGCTACATACACTGTGTGCCAAGTAAAGACCATGAACACGAAGCGCTCAGGATGACTGTAAGACAGGGTCAGTTTCCAAACTTGCTAAAAGACATCATTCATGGTAGGATTAAGGTAAGGTTATGTATCTTTCAAAGATCTTTCCCTGTCATAAAAGGCCGTTGGATGAGTCCTTTATGGAAGATGAATTTTAAGGAAGAGGAAGTGAGGCAAGAGATAATTCAATCTCCTTTTTCTTTTAGCTTCCTCTACGGATTGGATGAGCTTTAGCAAATAAGTGAGACTACCATTATAATCCCAATAAATGTTTAGGGTAAGAGGGATAGAAATAGAGGCTCAAAGACATTTAAAAAGAAACAAACCTAACAATTTAGAAGAAATGATATAGCTGTCACTGGAAAGTAGTAGATGATTTCAAATAACTGAATACATTGCTCCAGACAAGTTCAAAGGGGATCAGGCTTGGAAAGATGATGAGTTCAAGTTTGACCAGGTTGAATTAGAAACAAGCTAATAACTGAAATATTTTAAAAGTATACATTAAGATCTCAACTATGAAATAATTTGGGGTACTTTTTAAACTGCTAAGTTTTTCTTAAGCTAACAATTTATGAACATCTACTTATTTAATCTGATTTTTGTCAGTTTTTTCTGTTTTAGTTCTTCATGTATATTTCCACATTTTATTATATCATTCAAATCAATTTATAAGATTCTTTCCATACTTTAATAATAATTTCCAAAATTTGATATCAATTTGTCAAATTTTAGTATAAAATTAATACAAATCACTCTCTGGGGGAGAAGAGGCTTTAAAGAGGTGAGGAGATAGTACAACATATGATATCAAAATAGAGTGGAGCAATATCAGGGGCCAAAGGGTTAAGTAGGAATTGGGATGGGAAGACAGAAGAAGAGGGATTGGGAATGAGCTACTAAAACTAAGAGAAGGAAGGAAGGGGGAGGGAGGGAAGAAGAGTGTGTGGATATGTGTGTGTGTGTGTGTGTGTGTGTGTGTGTGTGTGTGTGTGTACACATGTGTGCACGCTCATGTGTGTATTTAAAAAACGTAGGAATCCCACCACTTTGTAAGCTAATTTAAAAATATAATTTTTTGCCAGGTAGTGGTGGTGCATGCCAGCACTTGGGAGGCAGAAGCAAGTGGCTCTTGTGAATTCGAGGCCAGACTGGTCTACAAAGCAAGTCCCAGGACAGCCAGGACTGTTACACAGAGAAACCCTGTCTCGAAAAACAAACTATATATATATATATATATATATATATATATGTGTGTGTGTGTGTGTGTGTGTGTGTGTGTGTGTGTGTGTGTGTGTATGTATATAATTTCCTTTTTAAAAGGAATTTGAACATAGTTAACATGCATGGATGAAAAGTTGATTACTAAATAAAACTCTCAATGCTACATGTGGAATACCTGCCTATAAGTTACTAATCAGGAAAGACACCCCCCCAAAAAGCAACAGACTATTGCCATTTCTCTCTTGTTTTCCCACCAGAGCTAGATGGTTAAGACCCTATGAAGACACAGCACACTTTGTTTACAGAAGATTGAGAAATCAAACTTGAACTGACCTGAAAACTTCCTGCTAGCTAGCTCTCATAATGATAGAAGGTGCTATACAGGTTGGTGTTTGGGAAAATCCAACAACAGTATTACCCAGCTGCATGCTACAGTAACCCTTCCAGGTAAGATGTGCCCAATGGTGCAATAGTATCATAAAGATTATTCCAATAACCAACCACTTTGAGGTCTACTCCACAGGAAAGAGGATTCCATGCCTGGTACTATAAACCTGGTCAAAAGCCCATCATGGCTCAGGAGGTCATACATCCTAGGGAAACCTCCTACTGTTGTTTTACTAAATGAACATGTTGTTAAATTGACTTCCAAGTGTTTATAATTATATCCATACATTAATGTTGTGTTCAATCTTGGTCAAAGAATCTTCTCTCAGCAAAAGTCAGCAGCCAATTGGACTCCTGGAGCTCCACCTGGGGCCTGGCTGAGGATCTCTGCATCCACTTCCGTCTGTTATTGGATGAGAGTTCCAGCACGACTGTTTGGGTGTTTGGCCATCTGATCACCAGACTAGGTGAGATCAGGCTTTCTCTTGACCATTGCCAGCAGTCTACAGAGGATGTATCATCATAGATTTCTGGGGACCTCTCCAGCACTCTGCCTATTCTGTTCTCATGTGGTCATCATTTATCATGGTCTGTTATTCCTTGTTCTCCCTTTCTGTTCTTGATCCAGCTTGGATCTCCTGCTCCCCTAAGCTTTCTTTCCCTCAAACCTTGCCCTTCATTACTCCCACTGTCGTCCAGGTTGTTCATGTAGATCTCATCCATTTCTCTGTCATTTGGCGAGAAAGAGGAAGGACTATAAGAGCGTGAATTATTGAGACCAAGATTGGAAAAGCACAGGGACAAACAGCCAAACGAATGGAAGCACATGAATTATGAACCAAAGGCTGTGGAGCCCCCAGGTGGATCAGGCCCTCTGGATAAGTGAGACAATTGAATAGCTTGAACTGTTTGGGAGGCACCCAGGCAGTGGGACCCGGACCTGTCCTTAGTGCATGAGCTGGCTGTTTGGAACCCTGGGCTTACACAGGGACACTTTGCTCAGCCTGGAAGGAGGGGACTGGACCTGCCTGTACTGAATCCACCAGGTTTAAATGAATCCCCAGGGGAGTCTTGGCCCTGGAGGAGATGGGAATGGAGGGGAGGGGCTGGGGGAAAGGTGGTGGCTGGAGGTGGGAGGACAGGGGAACCCATGGCTGATGTGTAAAATTAAAACACAAATATAATAAACAAAAAAGGAGAAAAAAATAAATTAACAACAAAGAAGAAAAAGTCAGCAGCCAGTACATAGACTATGACCAAAGTGCAAAGAGTAAGTTACTATTGAGTGCTCAGACCTAATTGGGATATCAATATCAACATACCCTGCTCAAGGCTCAGGCAACATCATGGAAGAGAGGGAAGAAAGAAGGTAAAAGAAAAGATGGGGAGGAATATTGTGAAATGTTATCTCTAGACATAACGGCTGCACTTGTGAACTTGCTGTAGCTATGGTTACTTGCACAAGGGCAAGGAAGTAACACCAGTCAATATTAATTTTGACTGTAAATTTACAGTCAGTAAACTACAGAAAGAGGAGTACATCACTGTGAAAGGAGGACAAGCTGAGAGTACTTTGAGGAAATGAGAGTGGAAAGTTGGGGATGAATATGATCACAATACATTGTTTACATGTATGGAATTGTCACAGAAGAAATAAAAGATATTCTGCTAAATCATCTTCTCTAGCATCACAATACATTTAGTTTTAAAATGCTATTGTAAAAAATATAAATGCAATATAAAGTCTCAGAAAAATCTGAAGAAAAACAAACAGTAAGTTCATGTACCATAAACTGCATACTCAATATGAAGAAAAAATAAAATTTCAATTCTATTAAGCTATCTATGGTGCAAATTAGAGAACTGATCACAACATGAATAGGAACCATACTTCTTTTGAAAGGTTATTTATTGACAAAAAAAAATCACAATTAAGGTTGAATAGTATAAAATTTTTAAATACAAGAGGGATAAATTACAAAGCTCTAGTAATAAATACACAGACTATGTTTTAGGTTTTGGCAGACACTATTTATGTATATTCATCTTGGAATTACTGCTGAAATGAAAGCCAGCTACCATCATCCATAAAGGACAAAGAAGTGTTTCGAATGTTCAAGACTGATGACTACACACAGTCCTAGATCTAAAGTCCAACTGTCTGTCCACACTAAAGACCAGCATTTTTTCTTTAAAGCTCACAAAATTCCATCATTTCTCAACTCCCTTCTCAGTTCCCAATGTTGAGTCCAGGAAGGTCAGTGTTAGGCATGCAACAGAACTGCAAGTTTCTCCCATCCTTTTTGTTTGCCTTCAGGAAGTTCACACTGTTACCCACACAACAGAACTGCATGATTCTATCACCCTTTTTGTCTGTTTGCCTTCTTCAAAGTAGACTGTTCTCAAAGGAGTCTTCAATGAGTCTTCCTTGATTCAATATGGACTGGAAGACAAGATCAGATAAAGTACTTTTTCTATTGCCCAAGTTAGGATAAATAAATAAATAGATAGGTAAGAAAATTATACAAAATTCTCTCATTTAAAAGCTACACTTCTTATTCTCACTAGGGAATAAAGCAAAATAAAAAAACTGAATAAACTTTTACTGGTGTGTGCTTTTATTTTACCTTGGCCAATTTATATAGACATGCATACAGGTTGTTACAGATGTAAGTTCCAACTGCTCTGTTTAAAATGCAACTTTCCCTATAACCACATGTACTTCTTATCACTTCCAAGCATAAGAGAATTACCAATGATCATATGCTAAATTTTGAAAAGTATTTGTAGAAAATCTCTATGAAATTTCCTGGCACACAGTCAAAAAAAAAGTTTGCAATATTTTAAGCTGTAGTCAGACTACAGCTATCATAAAAGCCATTTCCTAAACTCTGAGCACTTAAATCTCCACTACTCTAGGGAAAAAATCAAGAAAGTAAGACTTAAGGAGCTCTAGTTAATTAGCCACTTAATTAAAACACATAGCTGTGTTAAACATTGTCAAGACTTAGAAGTAAATCAGGTGTCAAATGGTTAAGCAGCCAATTAACACAAGCAAAGAAAAGATAATAAAAAAGCCTGTTGCAAATTAAGTTTTAAAGTACATGTTCAAAATTTTAAAAACCAATATAATTCACAATTCTAAACATTTTCCATTGGATTTTACAAGTTACTGATAGCTATTACTATTAAGTCTTCATACTGTGTACCCAATGTCCCTGGGTGAATCTTATTACCCATTCAAGTTTGTAATTCAAGACTATGATACAATTTCCTTTATTGTGATGACAGTAAAAGCAGTACAAAAACAGAAAGGTGCTATTTTTCATAAAATTTCTACCACTCTTGGAAAAGACTGCTTCTCCATTCTATCACTGCCATCTATCTCCCAAACCTTCCCCATAGTACCCACCCCTTCCATTAAAAATGTAACAGCTCAATCCATTTAAAGCACAGTCACCAAGTAAAATATACAAGAAGAAGAATACCTGTAAAACTTTCTTTCCATAACTTGTCTCAGGCAAGGATCTGCAGGTTCTCTCTCCCATGACATTCTCCATCTCTCCAACTTTAGGGATGCATCCTGAATGATGGTGGAGGGTTCAGAAGTTTATAGTAGATGTGGTATATTGAGACCAAGGACTATATCCATCTCTTCATAAAAAGGGTGGAGCCTTTCAGGTGGTCCAGAGTGCCACCTTCATATCTCCGTGATTATTCTCATTACTACTATTTTAATACTGAGCAATTCCTACACTCAACCCAAAACAAACCATAAGAATATGCCTCAGAATCTTGACTGGCATTCTCTTGGATTTTTTTCTCCACAATTCATTATTTTAATGTATATATATATATTCTGACTCATTTCCACAAAAGATACCAGATATTATAATTTGTGAGTAAAGCAACAGTAGCTCACACCTATAAATGCAGCACTCAAGGAGGCTGAGGCAGGAGGATTGTCACAAGCTCAAGGCCAGTTACTTAGTGAATCCAGGCTAGCCTTTGCGACAGTATGGAATCTTGCCTCAAGAAAAAAAAAGTCCATATTTAGGGTATTCAATACATATATATCATGCATAAAATCTTAATGCAAAATGGAATTATTGGTCGTCCTCACAGTAATACTCTATGCAAAAGTAAAATGTTGCAGAGAAATATGTGAAAACACTTATGTGAGTTTCAAAATAAGTTTCTTAAAAGTCATTGAAACCTGTATTATATAAAGAAGCTACAGGTCTGTGATTTTGTGCAAGTATTAAAGTGGTCCAGATCACCACTGCTACCTCAATGTGGTCAACCTTCTTTTTAAGCCAATATAACTTTTACTTCAATTGTTAAATAGTGTCCCTTACAGAACAGCATTGTGTTAAGAAAAAAGGAAAAATATTCCTTTTGTTTCTCCATTGTTTTTTTCTCAAAAGGAAGCTTTTATTAACATTTCATATTCTTTACTCTTTCCTGTGATTTTATGAACTTTCACATAATTTCTGACCACAAGTATCATATTACCACACTGTTCTCACATCTTGCTTCTTCACAATATATCCTGGCTTCTTTTCTTATGAGTACATTATCAATATCACTCACTCATTTTAGTATTCACATAAATCTTGACCACTATGAATTTTGTTTTATTATTACTTATTTTCTATTCTGTTCTGTTCTCCTCAGAAGACTGAAGTAGCTGATTTCTATGCCCCATCTCACTTTTATCTTCAAATTCAACCTTATTTCTACATTGATAATTCAATTTCCACTCCTTCCTTTGAAAATTTTAACAGTCAGATTTTTAGATTCTGGGACCTCGGCATATTTCATCTTTCAAAAAGCCCTGATTGACTATTTTATCCTAACCATGTTGGGAAAACAACATTAAGTTCTACTTATTTCTTGCATTGTTTCAATTTCCTAGGAATCTTTTGTTGTTGTTAACATTCTACTTTGTATTGTTGGCTTTCTGTAAGTTTCTCCCCTTAATTTTATATTTTATATTATTGGTTTTTTAGTGACCCATGATAGCCAAAATCATTAATAATGTTCCAGAACTATCTAACTAGATTTCTCCCATAGATCTATGGCCCTATTATTTTCCAATGACTTGTTACAGGTTTAAGATCAAACTCAGTTCCCTCCGTGAACACTCTCAACACATGTCAAAAACCTCCAGAATCATCAAGTGCACAACAGAAGCCACAGCTCTGCTCTGAAGACATTCCTGTTGACATTCTGTACAAAGGAGGAAGGCAGAGGACCAGTTGCTTCACACAGTTTTAAAATCTGTTAATCTCATGAGCACCCCTACAGTCCATCCAATTCTTTGAGTCCATGAAAAACACAAAGTTTTGTTTCAGTGGTTGGAACGTTTTGTTCATTTGGTTTAATATTTCTATTTCTTTTTATTAATTTTCCTTTTTAATTTTAATTTTTTTTTTATTTTGAGGGTGTTAGTCCAGGGCCTAGTGTATGCCAGTCAACCATCTACCTTCAAATTAGACTCAAGACCCGACCTCAGGTTTAGTTTATTTGTGGGCATGGAGTATTTTAACACTTGAGGGCTACAAATATGCATGGGGGGGGTGCACATGTTAGTGATAGAACCCCTCGACTCTAATAGCCATCAATAAGAGTTCTTTGAGTTCTACCAAACCTCAAAAACTTATCATTTTCAATTGTGGTTTTCTCTGTTCCTCTCATTCAGCCTGCTTTGTATCATCAAGAAATTTTCTCAAAATATGTAGCACCAGTATCATGCTTTCTTACTACTCAGTGCTGTTCATATTACACAGCACCACTTTATCTTGTTTGATTCATTGTTCACGGAGACAGAGTCCCCCTATGTAGCTCAGAAAGCCTTGCACTAACTAACCATCTTCCTGCCTCAGCCCTGCAAGGGCAGCAATTTCAGTTGGGACCCACCATGCTTTGCTTTCTTGCCCCCTCAAATACTTTTAGTTCCTTTGCACAGATAGAGGAGTCTTGATGAACAGATCGTTTACTTTCTTTAACCAAAAATCTCCTCAAATTTCCAACAAATATTTCATGTACCTTCTCCTGCAACTCTGTACACAGGAATTCTTTACATTGCTCACTACACAGTGTATTTTTCTTTAAACTCCAACCTATTCCCATTCGTTTTAGCACAAGTGGTACTAAATCACCTATAATTTCATTCCTCAATTGTCATTTTTCTTCCATGCCTACCATTTTATTACAAGTACTTTCTTTAAAACTGTATAACCCTTTAAAAGTACATTCTTAGCAGTTCTTTAGATTTAACTTTATGTTTTATTCATTACTGGAACTTGAGATTTTTCCTTTTGAAGAAATATGATCTTATCTTCACATTTGACAAGGTTTTGCTTATACACAGAACTCTAGGATCATGGCACTTTCATCTCAGAATTTACAGAAATTTTCCCACTATTCCTTAGCAGATACTGGGCTACATAGAAGCAGCAAATACCTCTCAAGTTAATTTTTTGGTTAGGCCTTTTTAACTTTACCAGAAAACTTGATTTTTCTTTGTTGGTGGTCCTTGAAATTCAAAAGTTTGGTCTTACCAGAAGTTTTCTTCAGTGTGCCTCATTTGAAGGTTTTTTTTTTCTTTTTAACTCCAGGAAAAGTTTCATTTTACTATTTTACAAACTGCTACATATGTTATGTGTATATATTTACTTCCAGAATTCCTGTTTCTCACCTAATAATTTTCCATTATCTACTCTATTTAAACTTTTCTCATACAATGTTTAACTATTTTTACTATACTTTCTACAAGTAAAATCGGATTGACTGTTAAGTTACTTCTTACTACCTCCTTTTGCTGAAGGTAGAACTCAAGGCCTTAGTTGATGAGTGACAAACGATCTTCAGTTGAGCTACATCTCCCACCTTCCTCTATTTTTTTTTAAATTATAAGGTAGCTTAAATATGCAAAGCAGTATAAAGTATTACTGAATAAACAGTTAAGTATTCACTGTTGAGTGTAAAGAAAATTTTTAAATTTTAATCTGGATGAGAGAAAAATGCTTTCCTTTTCCTCCCAAAGGAAACCAAAGTTTGATATTTATCACCCTGTTGGATTTGTATTTTTATATATGTATATGTCCATAAGACTGAAATAGTACTGCTTTGAATTTTTATGCTTTACATATATCTGACCTTTTCATTTATTTTAATCTGTTGTTATACTGCTAGGGATCCAACCTACAGTTTTGCCTAATTATTATTATAACCCACAGCTTTGGATGATGATGATGATGATGATGATGCCGCCAGAGATCCAACCCACAGCTTTGCCTACCAGGCAAGAACATTATCCTGAGTGGAGTCTCCAGCTCCAACCAAGGTGTTTCTTTAAGACAGTGTCTTCAACTCTCAGCTCATAATCCATTAATAAAGTCACACAGTGGTCGGGATTACAAATGAATAAAGCAAAACAGGAGTGGTGGGGAGTGAAAAGAGAAAGTGAAAACAGCAACAAGTCACGGTAATGAATCTATAGATAGGAAGTACACATTTTGCTCTGTCAAGGTCTATCTAAACAAATCAAAAAACAACGCTAAGGTGTGTGAGGTGTAGATAGGTAGATGAGTCATTTCCTAAAACTGCCATATTACTAATACAAATAAAATTTACAATTGCCCTATCATCAAGTAAATCCTAAGAAAATCAATGACAGATTATGCTTCCAGAAAAGTCAGGTTTACAATATTTTACAAGCAAATCTAAGGGAAAAAATACCATTTCTTAGTTCCACTTTCCCACTAGGCCAATCAATATTGCAAAGAATGGCCTGATTTAACGTGTTTAATCATTTAATTATAAATAGGATTATCTGAATTTAGTTGCCCTTGAATAACCTCACAGGTATTTCAATCACCAAAAGTAATGTTATACATTACTAACAATGGCCAGAAAGGGAGTATCACTAAATACAAGGTTAGATTATCTTAAAACAATAATCTCACAGTCAAGTCAGGCACATCAGGCAACTGTTCAATCATCAACCATAAAGAAATTACTTTCATTATACCTGACTGATTTTCATCCAGAACCCCTCAGAATATTTATTTCCAATGACAAGTAGTGTACTTTCAAGAGTCAGTTCCACATGGGACAAACTAGTTTTCTAAAACCGTTATTATGTTGTTCTAAAACCAGATGCTTAACTTCAAACAAACGCTCCAAAATGTTGTCTCGCACTGTTAAAAATAGCTAGTCACCATCTTACCTACCACATATTATCATTTTCTAAGATAGACATTATGATGTGCTAAAATACAGTCTAGTAACTTTCAATAAACAGTATTTTTATTAGACTAGGCATAAGTAGAGGGAAAATTCCCAAATATTAAAATATAAAAACTGACTCATCAGCTGTGGTGTCACATGCCTTTAATTCCAACACTCAGGAGGCAGAGGCAGGTGGATCTCCCTGAGTTTAAGATTAGTCTGTCTACACGGTAAGGTCTAGGCTAGTCAGAGTTATATAATGAAACTCTGTCTCTAGCACCCACACACACCCACACAAAATTTTAGATTTATATTGAAATTAAATTTATTATATATTTCTAATTCAAAGATTTATTTTAAAACACTTTAACACTTCTGAATTTGGCAGGTGCTACAACACAATTAGGACAATTATTGTTGCTGTTGGAGTTGCACTAACAGTATTCCTTGGTTTATAATAGTTTAGTTATTATTTCTGGTGATATAAGACAAATGCAACCTCTCAGCACTTAGACAAGTTATTCAATGATCATTTGTGAAAAGGATATTAATCCTAGTAATTGGCTGAAAACATTCTGAAAATATCAGGAAATGCCAACATTAAATCTTGCAGAACAGATGTACAACTGGTTTAGAAAAAAACTCAGCAGGAAGCAGAGTACATTTTTAAGTAGTACTATATCACCAATCTCTCAACTCCACAAAACAATATTCTGTGGGAAAAGATACCCATCAACAACTGGGGTGGAAAGAAATCATTGCGATACACTGGACTGAAAGTCAAGACATCTGAAGATTGAATACCTAAACCAATTTATTTCAATTGTTTACATGTATGTTCAAGGATAATGTGATGAAAGGAATACTTGAATAAATTCAAAGAGACAGTTTTGTTTTTTATATTTATTGAAACTAATAATTTTTAAAGAATGCACAATAGTTTAATTGGCAATGCTTAATTTTCCTTCTTTAATAGTGTATTCTGCAGCTGTTTTCAACAGAATATGATTACTTAATAAGCCATGTGAGTGGTGACGTTGTATACTGCTATTTACAAAAACTAGTTTTCTGTTTTGCTCTTTTCTTGAGTATGTAACTACACTATGGTTTTCAGATTCCTGACAATTAAATATGGCCATATGACTTGATATTTGATCTAAAATGTGAATGAAACTTACATACACCATTGCCAGGCCTACACCTCTAAATGACATTGATATACTCCCAGAAATATACAATCTACTAAAATTTGGAGGCTAGAGAATGAAGAGTAACAACTACATTATTATCTCCAATGGCACAGAGACACATTTGACCAAATCTCTTTCACATGATAAACACATTCAGTAAATTTGAGATAAAATGGAAATTTCCTAAACATAACAGAAATATACAAAATTTTTGTGAAGTAATAGAAACCTGTGGTGATATTGTGTTCCCCTAAATATTGTGCACCTTAATAAACTTATCTGGGGTCAGAGAACAGAACAGCCACTAGATATAGAGGCCAGAAAATGGTGGCACACACGCCTTTAATCCTAGCATTCCGTCTGGATCTCTGTGAGTTAAAGGCCACATTACAAACAGCCAGGCATGGTAACAAGAGCCTTTTATCCCAGGAAGTGATGGCAAGAAGCAGAAAGGTATATAAGGCGTGAAAACCAGGAACTAGTGCTGGTTAAGCTTTTAGGCTTTTAGCAGCAGTTCAGCTGAGATCCATTCAGATGAGGACACAGAGTTTTCCAGTATGAGGAAACAGGGTCAGCTGAGGAATTGGTGAGGTGAGGTAGCTGTGGCTTGTTCTGCTTCTCAGATCTTTCAGCTTTAACCCAATACCTGCTTTCAGGTTTGATCTTATTAATAAGACCTTTTTAAGATTTGTGCTACAGAAACCCAAAAATCCACAAATATCATCACACTCGATAGTGAAAAACTGAAAGCATTTCCCATAAATTAGAATAAGACAATGACATCAACTTTCACTACTTCTTAAGATAGTAATTTGAACCAGAGTAAGTGCACCAGATATTGAAATTAAAGGCATCTAAAGTGGAAAGGAAGTAAAATTCTCTCTGTTCAGTTATTATATACAGCAAGACTTTAAAAAAAAAAATCATTAGCTTGAATTCAGAACAGTTGTGAAATACAAAACTATATACAAGTATCAGTAGAATTTATAAAAGTAACCAATGATAAGAAAATTATTAAGACAATTTCATTTATAATGACTTGAAAAAGAATAAAGCTATTTAACCAAGGAGGTGAAATATTCTACATAGAAAATTTAAATAACTTATTTTAAAAATTAAAAGCAACATAAGTAAGCAAAAGGACATACCAATGATTGAAAGACTAAACATGGCAAAGATAATATGACTAACCAAAGTGATCTACAGCTTCAACAAAATCTCTATCAACATCCTGAAGGTGTTTTTGTGAAAAGAAACAACCCTAAAACTCATATGGAATCTCAATAAATATCAAATACAACTAAATCATGGGGGGGGAGAGAACAAAATGAAGGACTCACACTTCATGATTTCAAAACCTACTACAAAGCTACACTGATAAAAAAAAAAAAAAAAGCAGTGTGATCTGAGCATTAGTCCAGATTATAGATCAATGGGACATTTTAAAGCTGACTGTCAAAAAGAGTACTACCATAGCTAGTTAAAGCCGTTATAAAAGAACAGACTTTTAAATAAAATATATTAGAAAACTGAATATCTACATGCTGAATAAAATTGAACTTTATATTAAACACAAAAGTTAACTCAAAGTAAATCAAAACTAAATGTAAAACAAAAATTCATAAAACCTTTTTTTTTTAGTTTTTTTGGGTTTTTGTTTGTTTGTTTTTAGTTTTTCAAGACAGGGTTTCTCTGTGTAGCCATGGTTATCCTAGAACTCACTCTGTAGACCAGGCTGGCCTGGAACTAAGATCCACCTTCCTCTGCCACTATAGTGCTGGGATTAAAGGCGTCTGCTACCACCTCCCAGCCACCATAAAACTTTAAAAAAAAAGTTTTCATAATACTTGACTTAATCTCTAAGATATGACACTAAAGTCAAAATTCTGGCATGAAACAATATGGCTGAATCTATAGTGTGTTAAGTGTAACAGGCCAAACACAAAAGACAACTACAGTATGATTGTACTCACATCTGGCATCCAGAACTAACAAAATTGGAAACTGAATGTAGACTAGTAACAGTAACTGGCTAAGTAGGACAAACTAGCAGTTTTGTTTCACAAGTACAAATTTTCTATTTGGAAAGAGGAAAAGTTCTGTAATGAATGCTAGGGATGGCTACATACACTGTAAATTTACTTAATGCCACTGAATTCTACACTCAAAATGACTACAATAGGAATCTTGCACTATACTAGCAGCACTGTTGAAAAGATTAAAATAATAAATTTTATCTTTTATAAAAATAAAAAAATTTAAGTAGTTTAAAATCTTACAAGAGTAGATTGAAAAGCCAGCAACCTCCTGCATCCCTGAATGCGGGCACGCGCGCGCACACACACACACACACACACACACACACACACACACCCATAAATTAATCCAAGAATGAATGAAAATTATTAGAAAACTGATACAGAGATAATAAAGTGCGTTTATCAGACATAGGAAAAATATTAAAGAAGAGACATCTCCAAGGAAAAGAGGACAATGAATTACTTTAAAGAACCAGAAAGGGTGTGGAGTCTTCAGAGCCTCTAAATTGTTATATGCACAGTCACAAATTTATCCTCATCATACTCAAGTTTGTTTGTGTACATCTCAGTCTTCAAAATCTAACAGGATTTCAACTGCTTGGGCATACACTTAGCCACTTCTCTTAAACTTCATTCATTATCTATACTGTGTTATAGCAATAATCCACAGCCTTGTAAATCAAAAGCTAAAGTACAAAAATAAGCTGTACCTCAATTCTTGTTTTCAATACTTATGGAAAATTCAGCAATTAAATATTCCATAAAAGAAGACAGTCATGAAATTCATAGATTTAAAATAAATAAAGGGAGGCAGGCACATTATGAAGACTCACAAAGGAAGACCACTAAAACTGAAAGTTTGTTCTCTTTGGCTACCACCAACCTATATAAATCTCAGGGTGTCTGTTTACACTGAGCAACTAATATTTAAGTAAAACTCACATTATTGTGAAATTTACTTAGTGTGTGTGTATATATATATATATATATATATATATATATATATATATATATATATATATTATCTTGAAACCATGATTCTAAGTTATCCTTAAAGTATTTTTAAAAATAAGATTTAAGATTGGTTTGGTTGCTATCTTTTAACACGCTTTATACAAGAACAATTTACTTAATACTCAGTGATACATTGGCAGTGCATATTTATGTGTTGTCCAAACCATCTAAAAAGTAGTTGAAATGAAGCAGAGGAAAAGCAGAAACATTGTGATTGTGAATTCCTACAGAACTTCATATACCTTATCTTCTCCACTTCACAAGTCAAATAATACTTCACAAATACTTCATAAATGTTTGATTCAGTGAGTGCTCAAGGCTGCACAAGAACATCATTAAACAGAAATTTAAATGTTTTCAGTTATAGTTACCATTTATTTTCAAAATATGTACAAGCTATTTAGTGTGACTCAAGAACTAAATTCTATCTGTAGTCATAGTTGGCTTTGAAGCAAATTTACTAACTTTGCAATGGATGTAATATTAAAATAACTTCCTGCTATTGAATATGAAGAATCAATAATGCCAAAATGAATGCATTTAGAATAGAAACATGTTAAAATTGTTATTATTGGCAATCTTAAAAATTCATGCAACAGGCTCAATTATACATATTTTCACTTATTTAACTTAAATTCTGTTATCATTTAGATTTATCAAAACTGAAGTTGTAACAACATTAATACAAAATAACAATATACAATGCAATTCACCCATGAATTTGCATCCTTGTCTCAATTAAAGATGTATATACAACTTAAGTAAAATCTTCATTACTAAAATTTATCATTGTGTTATACAACATTTGAAACTTAATTGAACCAACTTTATGTTACAAAGATGCAACATATTTATTATCAGCATTATAAATAATCTGGCTAATTCAAATAAAAAATAAAATTAGGAGTAGGAAGGAAGTAGGGTAAGTCAGTATGTAAGATAAAGAGTAATTATTAGAATGATTTAAAAGAAAAAATTTAGGGTGGGTAAAAACAGCTAGAGGGGAAAGTTGAAATACTGTAAGGATCCACAGATTTTAGAGACTGTTAAATCTATGGAAGATTATAATTAAGAAGAAAAATGAGAGGCTAAGGATGAGAGAAAGAAGATATAAGAATAAGAAGGGGAATATGAGATGTGGCTAAACAGCATAACGAAGAATGCCTTATGTAAGCATCATGAGGAAACAAACAGTCCTGAAACCTGAATAATGGAAACACAAAAGTTGTTTTAAAAAAAAATAAACATCTGGATTAATTTCTAAGCTCTCATGTGAATCTGTATAAAATATGAAAGGTGAGAAGGAAAAAAATGATAATATTAATGGGCAAATGAGTTTACCATTTAGTCACCTCATAGGACAATTAATCACCATCTATTGTGTAAAAAGCACTACTCTAGAAAACCTGGAACACAAAGAATATTGAAGACAATACAGTCCCCATTTTCATGGTAATTAGAGTATCATAAAAGAGACAGACCCTCATCAGATAACCTTACTATTGACTACATAGTGCCAACTGCTATCATCACTCTATGGAAAGGAACATAGAAAAGAAACTGTTTCAAAGTGAGTAAAGGAAAACTTTGGGGGGAATAGAAGTCTTTCAACTTCAAGACTTTAAAGATGACAATAATTATGCAGGTAAGATGAACAGTGCTTCCTCCAGAAACAGAAAGGAAGATGGCTAGCTGTAAAAGAGAACAAAAAAGCAAAAGCTTGGAGAATAAAGCCCATGTTAGGATTTCAGAATTGTTTTGTTGTTTTGTTTTGTTTAGATATAGATTTTAGTTGTACACTAGCTCTTTGTGATTGATTACAAAATAAATCAAAGTGGTCTTATAGTTTTAAATTTTTTATTTTATTATTTCACAACATAATATGTATTGGTGTTTTGCCTTCTTGTATGTCTGTGTATCATGTGCCTGCAGTGCCCACAGAGTTTAGAAAAGGGTACAGAATCCACTGGAACTAGAGTTGCAGGTGATTGTGAGCAGACCAAATTCTGAGAACTGAACTCAGGTTTTCTATAAGCAGCCAGTGCTCTTAACCACTGACATATCTCTCCAACCCCAAAATGAAGATTTTTAAAATCAAATTCACATTAAGATCATTTACAAAGGAAAACTAAAATTACATATACTCAAAAGATCTGTATCTAAGAAACTGCAGTTTTGCTCTTTTCTGTTTCTGAAGATTATTTTACTTTCAAAGTATAGTACATAAGCTGAATAGAATCGAAAAAGAGATCAAAACAGAGAAATGAAGTAAGAAATAATTTCTCTAATTTTTAGATTTCTATAAATTCCATCCTGTTTTTGTTTGGTGGGCTGTTCATTTTTTGAGACATTTCACTGTGGAGCCCTGGCTGGCCTATAACTCACTTTGTCAACCAGGCTGGCCTTCTACTCACAGGAACCCACTTGCCTCTGCCCCTCTCTGCCCCGCTCTGCCTTGCTCTGCCCCTGCCTCCTAAAAGCTTGGACTAAACCCATCCTGTTTTAATACCATTTCTCAACTATTTTGTCATTTCCAACTATATCCTATCATTCAACAAAATCCAGCATTTAATAAAATAATGCAATTAATACCATAAAAGTCTGAAACAGTACTTCTGTTTTTCTATCTTGTGTGTGTGTGTGTCTGTTTGTGCGCTGTGTGTGGTGTTCATGTGTGCAGATGCATATACACATATGCAAGTAGAGGCTCGGTGTTGACACTGGGAGTCTTTCTCTATTCCTCTCCACTTTATTTACTGAAGCAAGGACTCCCAATTGAACCCAGAACTTGCTGATCAGCTAACCTAGCTAGCCAGTTCGCCCTAGGGATCCCCTGTACCTTCCTCTCAAGTGCTGAGATTTAGTAGCCACCATGCCTACTGGGCTTTTGGGTGGGTTCTAGAGATCCAAAGTCTGGGTCCTCACACTTGGCATAGCAAGCACTTTATCCACTGGCCATCTCTACCACTACTCCAGCCCCAACTTCTCTTTTTACGGCTACTCAGTTAAAAACAAACTCATTCTGCCTCCTCTTCCTCAGGATTCCTTGAGGCCTGATGGGAAGAATTTGATGGAGATATCCATTTGGGGTTGAGTGTTCCAAGGTCTGTCATTCTTTGCATTAATGTCTGGCTATGGTTCTCTATCTGTGTTCCCATCTATTGCAGGAGGAAGCTTCTCGGATGATGGCTGAGCAAGGCGCTGATCATGAGCACAGCAAAATGCCATTAGGAATATTTTTATTGCTATGTTGTTGTTGTTTTGTTTTGTTTTTCAACAGAAAAAGTATAAGAGCCAGAGGGGATGAAAGACACCAAGAAAACCAAAGACCTCTAAATCAATGTAATCAAAGCACACATGAATTCAGAGACTGAGGCAGCATGTATAGGGCCTATACAGGTTTGCATCAGGTCCTTTGTACATATATTATGGCTTCAAGTTTGTATTTTTATAGGATTCCTGAGTGTGCCAAGGAGCGGGTCTCTGATTCTTGTGCCTTCTCTTGGACTCTTTTCTTTCTGTTTTGTCCAATTCCAATCTGTTAATTTTTGTTTTAGCTTATATTGTATTATTATCCATTAGAAGTCTGTTTTCCAATGAGAGACAAAGACGGAGTGGATCCAGGTGGGGGAGGCGAAAAGTGAGAAGGAACTAGGAGAAGTAGAGGGAGGACAAATCATAATCAAGGAATGTTAAGTGAGGAAAAATATATATTTTCAATAAAAGGGGATGCAGATGCAACCGTCTTGTTAAATAAGAAACACTGAGCCAATTGAAGAGTTAAAAGCCAAGAGGTCAGAGTAATAGCTGAGAGCTGAAAACCTTACCCTTCACTGCTGCTCTGTCTTTCCTCTCTGCAAGAGAGCTACTTCATGTGTCCTGTCTTTTATATAGACTTTCTGTTCTGCCTTCTCATTGGTTGTAAACCCAACCACATGACCTCCTTGTCACTGCCTCTCTATACAGACCTCCAGGTCTTCTATGGTTGGTATTGAGATTAAAGGAATATGTCGCCATGCTGGCTGTGTCCTTGAACACACAGAGATCCTGCCTAGCTAGCTCTGCCTCCCAAGTGCTGGGATTAAAGGCATGCACCACCACCACCCAGCTTCTGCTATGGCTTGCTCTGACCCCAAGGCAACTTTATTAATATACAAATAAAATCACATTTCAGTACAAATAAAATATCACAAGGGGATAAAGGGAAAAAACAAAAACAAAGAATTAAACTAAACTCTTACCTGCATCCTTCTCCATATACTGTTCTATAGAACAACCATTTACATTCTAATTTCCTCAGTCCTTATAATTAATAAACATACTTCCATCCAAGTGTGGTTATTATAAGCTTACTAAAATAAAAGCACTAGGTTATATACTAATTTTGAAAGATGATTAAGATACACTTTTAACCAAAGCAGACCTGCAGTCTGGAAGCAGGCAGGGATGGTTCCAGGAGCTGGAGGGCTAGTGGGGAGAGGATATAACTCTAAATACATTACATTCATATATAAAATAACCAGAGGATGTATAATTAAAAACGACATTTAGAACATGTCCAAAGAAAAAAAGGTAAGTTTTTATGACTTCTAAACATTAGTTTTCAGCTCAGTACACAAGTCATTCACTGAACAGGATTTCAAATCTACCCAGATAAGATCTCAAAGTAAAGAGAGTAAAAGACTCAGTGGTTAGGGCTTAATTTTTTTCTTTCTCATTAAAAAAAAAAAAAAATGTTTTTAAGAGAAAAGACACCACACTGTTGTCCAGACAAACCTCTAGCCTGCTTCATCCTCCCAAGTAGTTGGGATACTGGAATTACAAACAGTACCACAGCTGATGGGCCATCACTTCTCACAGAAATAATTTTTAAGAGTAGAAATCAGTTCAAATGAAAGGAGAATCAATAATATTGAACTTCTATGCTATCTTACTAATTTTAATATGAAAGAAGCTAAAGATTATAAATGTGCCTCTACTCTTTAATCAACCTATATATGCCAAAACATTTCCAATTACCTCAAAAAAATGTTTAAGTAATTCAGAATTACAGACTGCACACCTCAGAATTTTAGAGTTGTGTTTTCTAAATGACCTCTATTATCAGATTTGAATGCAAGCATATATAAGATATGAAATGTGACGTTTTCTAATAAAACTACTTTCAAAGAATATTTTGATATTTGAATAAAATAAGTATAAAACTGTGTTATTTTTATTCCTCAATTGCACGTCAAACATTCAAAATAACGACCTAGAGAATAGAGATGTAGCTCAATTGGTAGAGAGCTTTCTGGCATGAACAAAGAAAGGCCTGGGTTATCCACAGTATTTTATTAGCATATATTAATTATACATAGTTATTGTTTTAAGGAATGTTTTTATTAATTCTTTGAGACTTCTACACAATGTATTTTGATTATGTTGTTCCCCTCCCACAATTTCTCCCTGATTCACCTCCCTGCTCACCCAACTCTGGTTTTCCTTCTTTCTTTTGTTAAAACCATCAAGTCTAATTTGTACTAGCCACCTACTAGTGGGTGTGGGGCCTGCTTGGAGTGTGGTCAACATGCCAGGGGTAATACCATTAAAAAAAACTATCTCTCAGCAGCTGTCAAAAGCCAATAGCTCCTCATCTAGGGATGGGAATTCATGCCCACATCCACAACGGGATTTTATCTGGCTGGAGATCGCTCAGTTCTTATGCATGCTGACATAATCACTATGAGTTCATATATGCAACTTCCCACTGTGTCTAATTATACAAAATAAATTTTACTATGACATTTCATGCATAATGTACATGTATACATAATGTATTGTGCTCCTATTCACCAATTAACTAAACATCTTTTAAAGTACTAAAACTGCCTTGACTAATATTTTATTAATACTTAGTACTGAAGAGATGACAAAAAGAAAGTGCATATGAAGAATATGTAAAGTGTGTACAATTGAAGAAATAAGCAAACATCACTTATATAATGAGCTGTTACATTTCAAGGACAAGGACAAGGCCAGCCATCAGTTTTCAGGTCACAACAGACAAGGGCAAATAACATTTCAAATGTCACATGGATAGAATAAAACATTGTTTAACAGAAATACAATTCATATCACATCACCTAATTCCCCATGGAATGCCTTCAAGGTTCAAAATACCATAACAGAGAAAAAGGTGCATAAAATAACTGTAAATCACTTATAAATTATAAGCTCATATTTGAGACACAGGATTTGAGACACAGGATTAAATTTACAGTGTCATATAAGAAAAGAACATGTCAGGTGTATTCAATGTATATTTTCTAATTTAGTAGACATATTTTAGCATGTGGTACCCCTGAACACACCAAACTACTGTGAATTCTAACAATAAAATTCTACCAAATATAGTAACTTGTTGGCTGAATCTTTAAAGAGAAATAACCAGGGTCAGTGAAATGACTCAACAGATAAAGATGCTTGCCACCAAGCCTGACAACCTAAACTATATTCCCAGGACACATAGCAGAAGTGGGGATCTGACTCCTATAATACATCCTCTGACCTGAACACGTGGGCTGTGGTACTAATGTAACTTGCCCCCATATACACTCAAACACACACACACACACACACACACACACACACACACACACACACACACCAAATAAATAAATGTAAAAAATTCAATGAAATAAAGAAAACAGAAGTAGTCATCAAGAAAACCAAGTTTCTAAACATTAATGTTCCAACACTGCTCTTTGAATACTCTGCAGCAGTAGGACTCTAATTCTATCCCAAGAGACTAAATTTGTTCAAGGGAACATCATGTGCCATGTCCTTACAGAAATGACCAGCTACTGCAGTGACCAAGAAGGCAATCAGAGGAAAGAAAGTAGCAGAAACAAAGGGGGATATTGGCTAGGCATGGAGCTAATTATTCAATACCAGCTATGTATAACCAAATAAGAAACAACTGAGACCCACACAAGGAGGCAGAAAACCCTGTTTTCCTGATTTCTGGCCCTGTGATCTTATATTACACAGTACTAACTTCTCTCCAATGTCTTAATGAGACAATTACTAAAAACAGCTTGCCTTTATGGGGCAAGCAGGTCCAACATGAACATCCTAATCAGCTTGCTCTATGACACCACTAAACCAAGGTAAAGTCACTGCTCCACCTACCCATTAAAAAGGTCTTCTCACTCTCAGCCTAACAAGCTTGGCCTCTGTTATTGTTGCAGTGTTTGTTTTTTCAAATGGTGTCTGCCTATGCAGCCTAAACTGGCCTTGAAGTCACCAAGAACCCAAGCTGCCAAATCTGCAGCAATGCTCTAGCCCCAGCTCCCCACGTGTCACCACACCTGTTCCTCCTTTCAAGAAGGAAAGGTGTCTAAAGCTCAACCCAACTGTGTTCTTTTTACAAACACCAAAGCTTAAATCAGCTATTTTTCTCCACAGGTTTTGTCCACACTTCCATGCTTGGGTTTCTATTTCTGATCCCAAGGTACTGTGTATTGTCATCAGTCTAAGGACACAACCTGAGAAAAGGAATTGTCCAAGTCTACTTCATAAAGTCAATTTCCTTGCTCCAAAGTATGCTGTTTGTCTAAACCTCACATCAAGATTAACACTATTAATTCTGAGGAAAGTATATCAATTATCTGTTAAATGTACAATTTTCTGTTTAGAAACTTAAAAAATTATTAAAATATAATTACATTATTTTCTTCCTTCCCTTTCCTCCCTCCAACCCCTCCCATCCCCCCCACAAATAGCCTCTTTTTCTTTGGATATTATGTATACATATAAATACTATGCATAAATATACAAATACAATTTGCTGATTCCATTTAGTGTTGCTTATGTGTATATGATTTCAGGCTGACCACTTGATACTGAATAACCAATTTTCATGTACCTTTTAATGTTTAAAATCTGCTTATACTCTAATACAATCCAGACTTTCTTCAAACCAAAAACACCAAGTAAATTTTGTCAAATGTTTTTACATGTAGACATAATGCCATACCATATAAAACATACATTCTCTAAAGTGCTCTAAAATGTTTTCCTGTATTGCAATATACTCTCTTAGCCATATGCAACCCTTACAATAAGATAAAGAAAATCCAATGGAAATGAAACTAATTCAAGGTCAAAATGCCACACCACCAATGACTAAATGTCTATAGTATTTTCTCTTAAGATCTGATGCAGAATAGTTTTGAAAAAACAAAAAAGTTCTTATAAAAACCACTGTGTTGAAAACATGATATATTTCAGAACACAAATTATGTTACTATACATTCCTAAGCTTAAGAAGGATGTGATGGGTAACTAAAAGCAACCAAATAATAATTTCAAAAATAACTCATTCGTGAATATCAGTTATTCATTTCTGTCAACAATTGTCTTACAAGATATATATGGGAACAGCATCTGCCTAAAAATTGTCTTGAGAAACTTACCATTATTTTGGCCCTTGTTCTTCATCTCCTCCTTCCATGA
Source organism: Onychomys torridus (assembly GCF_903995425.1). Lineage (NCBI taxonomy): Eukaryota > Metazoa > Chordata > Mammalia > Rodentia > Cricetidae > Onychomys > Onychomys torridus. Next base: position 153,485,489 of record NC_050446.1, read on the forward strand.
CAGAATGGTGCTCAGAGGAACATAGTCCCTTATGTATTCTTTGCGTCTCTCCTCTAAGGTCATCTTCAGCAAACGTTCTTGCAAAATAAAAGCAGAATCTCCATTTGTATTTAAATTTTAATCTTGGGAACTACTGAATACATTTATAAATATTAATCATGCTATACTAACCAAAGATTTAAAGAATACCAAAATGCAATCCAATGCTTTCATATTTGAGGGTTAAAAGAGGTCAAATTAATTCCACAGTAGCAAGAAATGTAAAATCAAAGCTGGTTGAGACTAAGGTCCTAAAATGGCCCAAGAAATGAGTAAAGTCATTTACTCTTTTTATCATCACCGACTAACATGGAGTGTGTGCTAGGTGATGCATTTACAGACTTCAGGAACAATGATTCTTCAGTTTACAAGGCAAAAGAGCAAATGAGTAAGTTACAAAAGAGTATCAATTAAATAAAGTGCAGACTGCTGAGACAGGTATGTCCAAGCAGTTGAGAGCACAGGAAACATAACTACAAAGCTGTTTCCTCAATTTTACAAGGCCAACAACAATGAAAATGTACTCTCAATTCAGTAATAGCATTATGCTGGTAGAATATGCATACTTTAAATATACACTCTAAGATTAAAATATAAAACAGCATCTTAGAATAGCAGATGATGCTGTTTATAAAGAGCTCACTGGGTGCCAAGTGTTTCCAATGTTTGTATCACTAAAATAATTTTTATAACAAGTCATGACTAACGAAGCACAGATAAGAGGAAAAAAAATAAGGACACATCAACAAACAGAACAACAACAAAAACAAGGAGATGTAAATAGCTTAATGAAACTGTAAGATGTTATCTGGAAGGGAAGGACCACAGAAGAGAAAAACTGTACAGGGGTTTGTATGGCATGCTGGGCCATTAGCCCTTCTTCTATTTAAAAAAAGGGGGGGACATTAATTTAAACTTCATTATGAATATCCTGGTTTGTGCACAAGATGATCCATTAGGAAGCAGAAAAAAAGTAAGTCTACTTATTTTTAATGTAAGAAATAAATTTTTGGTCCTAGAGGAAGAGAGGACAGAAAATGGGGGGAGGGGAGAAATGTAGTGGATAGCCATCCCAGCATTGGCCTGGAAGTTCCAACCCCCACTGAGGCTTCGGTAATGATCACGCCCACAAGGCGGGGCAAAGGAGGGAGCAGAAGACGGAGGATCAAGAGGAGGGCTCTTGCTTGGTTCCAGGAGAACACCACCGGACTGCGCTAGACCCTGCAACCTACCCCTTCACTTGTAAGTTACCCCACAAAATAAACCTCCCTTTTAACTACGTGGAGTGGCCTTAATAATTTCACCAATAGAGAAAATTTGTTAAATTAGACAACAGTTACAAAGGAGAATAACCGAAATAAAATCTAGTTGTCACCAAGGTTGTGAGGTCCAAGTGATATAGAGAAAAGAGCTTTAATACATATAAGGAGAAAAATACTATCAAGTTCTACAGGAAGGTCAGAGAAAACAATTATTTTACAAAGCCACTGTCTTATCACAAGGTCAGAGAAAACAATTATTTTACAAAGCCACTGTCTTATCAACTGGGTAACCAATAGCACTGAAAACAGAGTTTGGCCTTCGACCTAAATGATTATATAAATCCATATAGTCTTAGATCAATTACCTCATCTCTTTATGTTTCAGTTCTTCATGAGTTAATTACAGGTATTCTCCCCAACTTTTAGGTGAGGCAACTAAGGCAGAAAGGCCAGACAACTCACATAACGTCCCAGAGCTTGTAGACCAGGACCAACTAGGACTTGAAATGGGACAACTGCATTTAAAGCTTAACCCTACATTATCTCATACCATTTTCTACTTTCATGAGTTGGGAGAATCAAATGACATAACCCATATAAGGCATTAAAAACAGCACAGAGCACAAAACAGGACGTCAATAACTATTATTATGTTCATCATCATTACTCAATGACTTTAGAAACACTAGTTTCATTCAAGTATAACTGAAATCCATGAGACTCTGGGATACTAAAAAAAAAGAAAGAAAGAAAGAAAAAAAAGTGAAGCCTGAGTGGCTCACACCTATAATCCAGCATTTAGGGGGGGGTCAAACCAAGAGGACTGCCACATGTTCAGGACCAACTCAGGTTACAGAATGAGTTTTAGGCCAACCTAGGCTACACAGAATTAGACTGTGTCCAAAAAAGGAAGGAAGGAAGGAAGGAAGGAAGGAAGGAAGGAAGGAAGGAAGGAAGGAAGGAGGGATTGAGGGAGGCAGCGAGGACAAGGAGCACAGCTCAAGGTGAATCCCTGGGAAAGGTCAAACATTAAGACCACTCTTACAGATAGCAGAGAAAAGACGAAGATGGTGAAAAATTACACATATCCAAAGAATGAATACACGATGGCACACGATCTCAAAGACAATAAGCAACTGAATAAAGAGCATAAGCACAAGGGTTAATCTAACCTAAAACAATGAAGAAAAGTGCCCCCTCTAAAATGGGAACAAAACCTAAATTAAATGTAAGGAAACAGGCATAGTGACACCATGGAGAGCATCTTAGGGCTGCTACTGTCCAGTGAGACTTAATTTCTCCATGAATTATAAAGGCAGTGTCACCTGTTTGTTACAGAATAACAGGTAGAATAGGAAGGTTGAAAGAAGTAGCTTTGGAATTGGCTCACAAAGTCAGAAGAGGGAACTGACCCTCAGTGGCAAAAGCACTGCTTTAAAAGTTCAGATCACAGTGCAGAATTATTACAGCTAGACATCAGGCTGAGGGACACTATGAATCACTGTTTATGTATATGCCAGAAGTTACAGACAGAAATGACTGTCATTCTATTTATTTAAAAGTAAATGTACATACTTAGAACAAAAACACCACCAAATGTAATACAATAAAAAAAAACGCTTGAAATGAAAATTTACATGAAATGATTCTAAATTAGGGCTCAAAATAGTAACACAATATTAATCAAGAAGTCCTCCATTACTTGTTTAAGCAGTAAAACAAATGGAAAGCAAAAGACACACACGTAGTTTCTCAGGCGTTGCCAAACTTCCTTCTACTAATGCTTCACCTTTATAGTGAAACCTTTCTCTGTGAATCAAGTATATAAACAGTTCTACTTCCTACATGGGGTACTGAATTAAAATGTTTCTAAAATGCCTTGACATTTCAATGAACTGGGTAAGCCTTCATTTAGATTTCAGTAACAGCTGCAAAAGTACTAAGCCATCAACTCTCCAGTGGGATGAGAGGAAAGGGGCATGAATCCCATTGGCTTCTTTATTGTATGTTAAATCCTGAGCTCCTTTTTGGTGGATTAACAGATGATAGTTCACACTTTACTATTCCAAAAAGGGGACATCCTGAGAGGACAGATACAAAGAATTCACTTCTTCATATTTCCCTTTAACTTCATGCAAAAACAGCTCAGTATGGGATAAAAGAAAGTAACTAGAAGCCTTCTTTGTGCATTTGCTTCTTTATTTTTGTTAATATTTGGTCATAATTTCCCTTTAGAAGAAACAAAAGGCAAAAAAAATTGAGATATTAAAGAGAGATTCTGAAACGCCTGCTCATCACAGTCCCAGTGTATAGCTGTTACTTTAGGAGCTGTTTTTCTAACACAACACAGAAATAAATAGTCTTTAGATATTCACTATACTTTCAATGACTCCTGTTAGTGAGAACAATGTCAATGGTTTTACACTATCGTTTTATTATCATCAATTATACAAAGTTAACATATCAAGACCATCAAAAAATGGGTGTGGTTTTTCCAAAGCTCACAGCACTGTGTCCAGGTGAAGGTGCTACTACAAAAGAGGAGCACTACTAAATGTCACACTGTCTCACATACACACTCTCTCCTGGACTCTTCATTTACTTTAGTGTTTGGTTTGTTTGTTTTCCCAGCGCTGGGTGAAGAGGGGCCTACTGAAGGTCGGCAAATGCTCTCCCACTGAGCTATACCTCTCCAGCCCTGCTATCAGGTCCTGGCTCTAAACAGCATTTGTTTTGTGGCGTCTTAAATTTAATTCTCTCAACACTCACAGTCACTAGGACAACGACGCTGAAGCAGATCTTTCAGTATTTAAAGGGCACTTTAACTGTGCAGTTCAGTCATGTTACGCCTTCCCTGCCTGCAGTGAATTTGAAAACTTCCCTCCTCGCTCCTTTTTCTATGCATTGTTAAAGCAGTCACTATTTTGAGAATTCTTTCTAATCCTCACTCTTGCAGCTACTGTTTGGCCAAAAGGTTCATAAAGGCCAGGGGCTTGAAATGAAAATGTTTAACAAGCTATCGGCAAGAAAACCAACTTTCACCCCTTTATCTCCGTTCTGTAAGACAGCCCGGAGAAATCTGTGCACCCTTGCTCAACTTCATCCATCATATACGGATTTCGTTCAAGTTAGTAGCAGCAATGCAAATGGTTTATCTTTAATGGGAAGGGGTAGGAATAAAAGGTGAAACGATGATGGAAAATACGCCAGAGAGTCAAGCATCACATCAAAATATGACCTGTGAACCTGAGAAGAGACAGACAGGACAGAAAAAAAGATAGAAAAAACAAAAAACAAAAAAAAAAACCAAAAACAAAAAAACCCACCACACCAGTTCCACTTCTTAAAGGAATGAGTGCCACTGTCAATCTAACGGATTTGGATAAGCCTCCGTGTGCACACAACTCGGGGAAGGGTTCATTCACAGAGTGCACGCAGTCTTACTCTGTGCGACTTCCCACTATGAATGGGGATGGAACCGAGAGACACATGGCTGAGGAAAGCCCATTCAGACTTCTCCTCCGAAGCCGCTTAGCCTCGCCGACCAGATGCTCCTTCTAGGTTCCAAATTCCAGAAGTCACACTGCAGCTGAGCGGAGCGGGGACCCTCCCCCCCACCCCCTCCCCGCGCCCCGCGCCAGTTTGGGATGGAGGGAGGGGCGGAGGGGGGGAAAGGAGGGAAAGCAGGTGCAGGTGCAGGCTCGCCTAGGCGCAGCAGCAGCAGCAGCAGCAGCAGCAGCAGCCTGGGCACGCGCCCGCCGGCACCTGTCTGCGGGACACCGGGCGGGTGGTGCAAACTCCCAGCCGGGGTCCCGAAGGCGAACACGCCCGGGGACGTGGTGACCCGGCGCCCAGGGGGTGTGTGCGCGCCGGCACGTGCGCGAGCCGCAGGTGCCCGGGAGCGGCGCGCGGCCGGGGCCCGGGTGCGCGCGCCGTGCACGCGGCCGCGGGCGGGAGCCGCACCGGCCGAGAAGGCGCGAGGAGGCTGCGGGCGGAGGGCGCCTCGCCGCCGCGCCGGGCCCCCCCCCCCCCCACCCACCCGCCGCCCGCACCCGGGGCCTCGGGGCCGGTTACCTTTCTCCTCTCTCCACACCTTTTTCTTCTTGTTGCTGGGGTACATGCTGCCGTGGGGGTGGCTGGCTTTAAGCTGCAAGTTCCCCAGGCTCACGGGCAAACAGGGTGTGTGGAGTGGGGGGGAGGGGGTGGAGGGGGGGACACTCGGGTGGGAAAAGTGCAGAGGCGCTGCGTCCCGCGCCGCTCGCCGCTCGCCCGTCGCCGCCCTCCTCCCGCAGCCCGCCCGCCCGCCCGCCCGCTCGCTCGCTCGCTCGCTCTGCCCCGCGGCCGCCGCCACAGCAGCACCTCAGAGCCTGTCAACTAGGTCACGCCTCGCGCTAACCTAACCCCCGCGCAGGCCCCGCCTCCCGGCCGCCAGGCAGCGCCGCCGCCCATTGGCTGCTCCGCCCGCCGCTCTCCGCGTTCTAGCCAAGGCGCGCCCCGACCTCAGCCTCAGGGCGCAGGCGCAGGCGCAGGCTTGGGCTCGACGCCGAGGACGTTGGGGAGCTGGAGGGGGCGGGGCCAGAGCCCGAGCCCCAGGCCGCTGCGCGACGGGGGCGGGGCTTGTGCAGCAGCTGCCTGCAGGGAGCGGGAGGAGCAGGGACCGAGGGCGTGGCCCGTTGGCAGGTGCGCCAGGTGACCCGGAGCCAGCTGCCAGACGGACAGCTGTCTGGGGGCCTGCAGCATGAAGGAGTCGCGGGTCCTAGGGAGATAGATGTCCGAGCTCACTCTAACTGCCTCCTCGTCTGGAAAGATTTTACCTGATAATCTGACGCTTTCCTCCTGGTGGGGGAAATAGAACCAAAAGAAAGGATTTCAGACCGACTGTGAGCAATCCGCTGGCCAGTCTTGGGTTGGAGCTTTCCTTGGAGTTCTGTGAAGTTCAGAAAGCTTCAGAGTACACTGGGCCAACGCAAGAGTTTTAAGAACTGGCAAGCAAAAGGTATTGGGACCAAGTCCTACATCAACGCAGATTCTAATGAGTATTGCCCAGTGCCCAGTTGTCCTTTATTCTTGGTTGGCTTCAAAATGACTTCTGATCCAAAGGTCTAGCTTGATCTTAGGTAGTTCTGTCATGATTCAGAAAATTCAATTGCAGGAAACTACTGCCGGAGTACAGTGACCTAGAACCTATATTCTATAACTTTTGTGTACTCTTCCACCCCAAATTTATTGTCTCTCTCCACAAAGCTGGCTTAGTGGATTTGGAAAAGTCACATTTTTCTATTTGGGGTTTACGTTACATGTGTTGGCAAATAACTATATGAAACACGATTTTTTTAATATTGGGTCTCTTTGTAGCTCAGGCTTGTGTAACAGGCTTTCTTTTAGGCCACCAACCAACTCCAAAATCAAGACACGGAGACTTGCCATTGGTTGTGAAGGCTTGGACTTACCTTAGTTATTATTTTAATCTGTTTCTCTTTACCTACATTTTGCCTCTGGGTTTTTACATTTCTTTCTTTCTTTATGTCTTACTTTCAAAACTGCTTCTCCTGGCTGGCAGCTGCCTGGCTTCTGGCTCTGGGTGTGTCCCTCTCTTTCTCCCTCATTCTCTTCTTTTCTCTCCTAGATTTCTCCTCCTACTTATTCTCTCTGCCCACCAGCCCTGCCTGTCCCTCTTCTGTCTAGCTATTGGTCTTTCAGCTTTTTATTAAACCAATCTGGTGCCTTAGACAGGCAAGGCGAACCAAATGCAACACATCTTTACATAATTAAACAAATGTAGCACAAACAAATGTATCACATCTTTACATAGTTAACAAATGCAGCAGAAACAAATGTAACACACCTTCACATAGTTAAAGTAATATTCCATAGCAGAAACAAATTTAACACATCTTTGTAGCTGGAGATTTCTCTAGTCTTGCTGGAGTCACAGCCACTCAGACCCAAGTAAACACAGAGACTTATATTATTTATAAATTGTATGGCCATGGCAGGCTTCTTGCTATCTAGTTCTTATTAACCCATTTCTATTAATCTATAAGTTGTCATGTGGCTTGTGGCTTACCAGTACTTTACCTCTTACTTCTCATGGTGGTGGTGGCTGGCAATGTCTCCTGACAGCCTTCCCTTCCCCACCTTCTCCTCTCTGCTTATCCCCCTATACTATACTTCCTGCCTGGCTACTGGCCAAGCAGCATTTTATCAATCAATCAGAGCAACACATTCACAGCATCTAGAAAGACATACCCAGCATTTGCCTAGTTAAAAATAATATGCCACAACAGGCTTGCCCCAATCCCAGGATTTTCTTGCCTCAACCTTAAACAGCCCTCCACCAAAGAGGACTAAAACACACTAAAAATAATAACGATGACAAAGAAAGGGAAAGAGAGGGTACACTTAGAGTTGTAAAGAATAAAATGTTTTCAGAAATGAGAGTTAAAAATTAATTCACAACATCCTAAAATAACAATATTTATTTTGATATTTTCTTTGGAATTTTTCTTTGAATGCTATCAAATCAATAAAACATTATTCTGTTGGGAGAAATAGAAAAGTAGCAAAAAGGAAATAACATTTGAAATAATATTGACAATGAAATTAGAAGGGCTTTGATTCAAGTCAAATCAAGAGAAAATTGTCAACAGGATAAACTTTTGGAGAGAGGGAAGGAGAAAGAAAAGATGATGACGTTCTCATGGATGGTCAAAGCAATGTTCACATGAACCAAGAGATGTGATTTGAACATGGAAAGTATTAAAGCTTTCTTCCCGAATGTGGCACTACTCCAAGATGGTGAAATTGGGCATGCTCTGAAAGGGACTATGAAACCCTGTTTCTTGCCAGGAGGTGGTGGCCCACACCTTTAATCCTAGCACTTGAGATGCAGAGGCAAGTGGATCTCTGTGAGTTCTAGGCCAGCCTGGGCTACAGAGTGAGTTCCAGGAAAGGCACCAAAACTACATAGAGAAACCCTGTCTCAAAAGACAAAAAAAGAGAGACTCCTGTTTCTTTCTCTCTCTCTGATTTCTAAGTAAGTAGGTTGCTTCATTAAACACTCCATACATGATATGGCATTGTCACCAGAGACTCAAACCAATAAGGCCACTCAGTAGTGGATTTGAACCTCCAGAACCAGAAGGCAAAAGGGGGTACCTTTACTTCCTAAGTAGCCTGTCTTGGGTATTTCATCATGTCATCACATGTTAGTTCAACAATTAAATGTCATATTTTGTTGGGGGAAATTGACTTATTCTAAAGTGCTAAATGTTAGGTGTCTGCCAGAAAGTGCATCATACTAAACAGTTTTCCTTCAAGATGGAAGCTGCATTCCAGCCCAGGACCAACCCTTCCACCTATACTTTTTTATAAATGTTGCACTATTGACTGTTTTCTCATGTGAGTTCAAAGAACTGGGACTTTTATTGTGTTAAGAGACTGCTACTGAGGCAGTATTTGTTTAAGTGTTTATGTTTAATGATTATAAAAATATTACTATTCAAAAGAGTTAAATAATCTCTCAAACATTCCTGAAATGTTCCAGAAATCAAAGGAGCTTATAATCCTTCCCCCATTGAGTTTTCCTGGTCTAAAGAGCTTTATCACTCATTCAGTTAAGCAGTGTGAAAACATAAGCCCCATCCCAGGTGCCTCTCATATTGTCATGTTTGTATCAAATGAAGAGCTCTATCTACTCAACTTTACCTCTTGGATTAGTGTAGAAATCTCTATTTTCCAGCAGAAATGCTGTCTGGATTTAGCTAAACCACTGAAAACACTTCCTCACTAGCCTTCATGTTCACATCTTCCCTTTTGCCTATTCTCTACACCTCATCTCTGATTGTCTTGTCAAATGTGATCATATCATCTCATTGGTGTAAATTAAGTAACTTTCACTGGCTTTTGCTAGGGACTGAATTGTGTCCCACTCACCTCAGCATTTATGTTTTAGAGCCTTTCCATGCAATATGGTTGTATCTGGAGATAATATTGTTTAGGATATCAATTTTAATAGGAGGAACATCTTGGCTTTTCTCCCTCCCCTATTCTTTCTCCACCATATAAAAACAGAGAAAGTTGCTATCTGCAAGCCGAGAAGAGGACCATCAACAGAACCCTGCCATACTGGGGCACTAATCTTGGACTCTCAGCCTCCACAAGAGTGAGAAATTTAACTTCCTGTTACTTAAGCCCTATTCTATGGTATTTTATTTTGGCTGCCCTAAGTTAACTAATATAGTCTTCAAAAATGGAGTAACCATCTCCCGCCCATACAGGCTTATGCCATTCTCTGTCCCCCACCCCTACCCTCAATCTGTGGCTCTAGCTATACCAACATTTATAACTTTTCATTTACTTGAACATACCTTGTCCTCACCACAAGACCTTTTTCCATATTGACACTCTATCTGAAACATGATTTGTGTAACTAACATATTCTCATCTTTTAGATACCACTTTAGCATCAATTTTGTGGGTCTGACATTGATGATATATACCTGCAGTCCCCACACACAGGAGACTGAGACAAAAAGACTAAGTTTTATAGTATCCTGGGCTACCTACTGAGACTTATACAAACAAGAAAACAACAACAAAAACCATCCAAATAATATCATTCTTCTTCAAACCTTCCTTGATCCCCACTTGACCTCTACTCACAGTTTCTCTGTCTCTGCCTTAAGTGATCCTTTATTTTCATATAAAGCACTTTTATAGTTTATCAATTTTTCAGTTGTGATTACAGAAAGGTCCAACTAGTCAGTCAGTGAATAATAACATTTTCTAACAATGAACCCATATATGATGGTATTCCTATAAAATTTTAGTAGGTCTGTAGAGTTCTAATTGTCTAGTGACATCAGAGTCATTGTAACCTCATAACACAATGCATCACTCATCTAACTATAGTGATGTTGTATAAAAGGATAGCACATACAATTGCATATAGTATATATGACCTGATTAAAATACTAAGTGACTGTTATTAGTTAATGTATTAACTTTTCTCTATTTTTAACATTTTTAGAGTCTATTTCTCTACTTATAAAAGTGAAGTTTACTGTCAAAAGTATGCCATGTCATGCTTGCAGGAGCTGCATACATTCTATGTTTACACTGTCTGCTGACTGCATCAGGAGGTGAGGTTGAGTAATTGGCCCATACCATTTATGGTTGTGAAATATATCCTATAATGTTTGTACAGTGACAGATTTGTCCTAATGTATCTCCATCATTAAGGAGCACATAACCATACAAAAAAGAAGGAAAGTAACCACTGAACAGAGACTGAAGGAATGTAAACACAAGTCACTGAATGCTAGCAGCCACTACAAACTGAAAACTGAAGATTAAAGAATGTATTCTGTGGGCAGAGAGATGGCTCAGTAATTAAGAATGCTTACTGTGCCTTGGGTGGGGGCAAACACCTTTAATCCCAGCACTTGAGCGGCAGAGGCAGGCAGATCTCTGGGAGTTCGAGGCCAGCCTGGTCTACTAAGAGAGTTCCAGGACAGCCAGGGATACACAGAGAAATCCTGTTGCAAGAAATTAAAAAAAAAAATGCTTCCTGTTATTGCAGAGGACCTGTGTTTAGATATCAGCAGCCACATCAGGTGGATCGGGTGGCATATGACCACCTCTATCTCCAGTGCTGGGGAGCCAATAACCTCTGACTTTCAAAGGCATACATGTGGTGCAGATAAACGAATGCAACACCCATACACATAAATATAGTGAACAAATAATTCTTATTTTTTAAAAAAGGAATATATTCTGGGGTAAGTTCTGGCTTAGCAGTAGAGCCATTGCCTGGCAATCCAAAGACCCTGAGTTCAATTTCCAGCACAACAACATAAAGAACAAAACAGGGGAGGGGGGAGGATTGTATTCTTCCCTAGTGCCTCCAAAAGAAATATCCTTCTAATTATTATTTCAGAGCTCTGGCCCCAAGAACTGAAAGAGAACAAGTATCATTTTAACCCTCTACATTTATGATGATTTGTTGCTATAGCAATGGAGTTGCTAACAAAGGGAGTGATTTTAAAATCCATGACAATAGTCTTTCTGAAGTAATAACCTGGACATGATGTGAAAGTTGTGTGCTCTTTAGGTTTAATTCTCAATCTGTCCTACTTTTTAGTTATCTTAATATTTCCACTGTTTGCCTTGAACATTCATTTGGGAACAAAACAGATTTGTCCCATAGTCTTCTTGTCTGCCATAGCCTATGGGTGCCTTAGCTTCGGAATAATGTCAGGTCAGCTCAGATACTTAATGGCACCTTGCTGTGGTTTAGATATAGCTTGTGTCTCCCTTGCAAGGCTCCATGTGTTAAGATTTAACCTCCATTATGAGGTATTGAAGAGTGTTGGTAACTTGATCTTATAGCATTTTGGAGATGATTAGAATTAGATCTGGTCAATAGGATTGAGGCCCCATGATTGAATGTGGTGGCTTTATAAGAAGGGGAAGAACAGTCCAGCAAGATGGCTCAGTAGGTGGGCTGGGTGGTGGTGGTGCACACCTTTAATCCCAGCATCCAGGAGGCAGAGGCAGGCAGAAAAAAAAAAAAAAAGATGGTTCAGTAGGTAATGGTCCCTGTCACCAAGCCCAACAACCTGATTTCAATCCCACCAGAAGGAGAAAACTGACTCTCAAAAGTTGTTCTCTGACCATGACATGTGTATCATGGTATATGTGTGTCCACCTTCTACAAAGTAAATAAATAAATGTAACCCAAAAAGGCAGAGACTAGAAGAGATGAACATATACAGAAGGACCCCTGTCTTTGTTGTCATGTGATACCCTATATTATGTATGGACTTTCCTAACCAGATGTTTGCACATCTAAGGACTGTGAACTAAAACAAACCTATAAAGTTATCCAGCCTCAGGCATATCCATATACTACAAAAAAATGGATAATATATGTCTCTAGAGGTAACATAAAAGAATCACCAGCAACCATGAACACAGTAGAACTTAGTATATAAACATACACACTAGACTTATACAGAAGGTAGCCCCTTCTGTATTAGGAAGTTATCTCTACTTATTTCAAGCTTGGCCTTTTTCTTTAGCCAAAGGAATGGCAGACTAGATATGGTCCCTTCCCATAGCCTGTTCTCTTCAAGCATCTGGCTTCATTCCAACTTCAAAGGAACTACCAAGAAGCCCATTGGCCAAAGAGTAAGGAAATGGTTGCTTAGCAACTGAGTCCTGAATCCCACAGACCTGAGAAGAGGAAGCTTGTGGGCCAGCCACCTAGTTCTGCCTGTGTTACAGTGAAAAGGAGCTGCTTAGAGATGAAGCCCTTGGCTTTGTTAGTAGAGATCTTGATCATTATTGAGGTCACAACTAAAAGTGAGTGTTTCTGTACTTACAGTTCTCTATAAATGTCTCTTCTCTTCACAAGACAAGAGCTTAAACCAGCTAGAAAATCAGAAGGAACTTCACCTACTTTCCAATTAACAATGTTAGACAAGAACTTACTTGGGACAATGCTGGCTGAAGAAGGGTGTTGGGGAGGGGCAGTAGGGAGAGAGGGAGGGGGAATCTAAGGAAAGCATTAAGGTAATCTTAGTAAAGCAGAGCTATTTGGGTAAGATTGTTGAGTCAAATATACAACTTTAAAGGGAAACTATAGGATTCAAAGAGTAGCAAAGTCCTATAGACTTATATTCCTTTAAATACATTATAAAAAGACCATTTTATTTCCAAAGCTTCAATAGTACCTACATAGTCACTATCTAAAAAGGGAAGTTATTTTATCTTGCTTCCTTGTCCATTTCTTGCATTCATTTTATGAAATACTCATATAATTTAGTCATAAAAGAGCCAATACAAGGAATATTTATTTGGATTTGACCCAGAAATTTAAGGGTAATTTACTTGCTGAAAATTTAATTAATGTTATACACCATATAATAGAATAAAAATCAGAGACCACATGTCTATCCCATTTAAGTCAGAAATAGCACCTGACAAAATAGAACACACTTGCAATTAAAAACACTCAATAAACTAAAGTGAATCTCCCTGAACCTAAGGAAAAGCCTAATGCTGGTGGCCATGTCAGAGGAGCAGCAGATGGCAGTTGACTTCAGGGTGTCAGCCCACCAGGAGGACAAACCCTGATGGGTAAATCTTGGATAGGCAAGGCCACAGACTCCAGAATGTCTTTTGCTTCTGCTGTACCTTCACATGTTTGCTGCTGCCATTGTTCTATGGTATCTGACAGGGTGTGAATGGGTGTGGGGAGATCCCCACTGCCTGTAATGTAGTGTGTTTATCTCATGGAAATATCCCATTCTACTGGGCATTTTTACCTGTGGATTATTATGAAGATGATTTCTTCCTAAGCTGTACTGTCTAATTGATAATAATAATGTTAATTTAATTAGAGTTTTGATGATTAAAAATAAAACAAGGAAGTGTCACACAGCTATAACACATGAGTTTTTAATTGGGTAACCACATAGACTGTGGCATAGTTAATGATTAAGAAAAACAATTGAAGCCGGACGGTGGTGGCGCACAACTTTAATCCCAGCACTCGGGAGGCAGAGGCAGGCGGATCTTTGTGAGTTCGAGGCCAGCCTGGTCTACCAAGCGAGATCCAGGGAAGGCGCAAAGCTACACAGAGAAACCCTGTCTCGAAAAACCAAAATAAAATTTTTAAAAAAAGAAAAAGAAAAGAAAAGAAAAAGGAAAACAGTTGAGTCCCAGTAGCCCAGCTACTTTAAATTCTTTTAATCTTGATGTTGAGAAATGTGTTCACAGGTTTGGGAGTGCATCATAGCTGAAACAAAGCTTTGAAAATAACTTAAAGTTAGACTAAGATGTTTTGTTAAATGGCTTTGAAGTGAAAAACCCACAAAGACAATCTAAAGTTTTAGAAAGGTACATAGTTGAATAAGGAACTCATTAAGGTCAGGGAACAAGAACAAAGCAGCCCAATTATCATTAGCTGATGTGCTTTCCTTTCTAGGATTGGTTAATGACCAAAAGTGATGATTAATTTTTATATCAATTTCTGCCCTCAATCTCCTGACATAAAAATCTATTGATGAGTGGGTATGCACACTAAAGATTTAAAGTAGGGCTGACTGATTGTTTTTCATGTATAAAAGTTTAGGTTTGTGATTTCTTTAAGAGTCATTATAAAATTGCCTTTCAAGATAAGTAATAAAGTGATTGGTCCTTTGTTTGTAACCGCAAAATGCAGCCTGCCAGTAAAATAATATCTTGCTTACTTAAACTCTGTTAATCTATAACAAGTTGCTTGAGTGTGAATGTATGTAGGTTCTTGGGGATAATTTGTTTTTCACCTGTAATATGTAAAATGTTAATCATGTAAGGAATATGGAAAACATGCTGTTTCTCACTTGTATTCATTGTAATCATTCTCTTGAAAAACAGAATGTAACCACATTGTAATTTTTATATTGCCTGAAAGATTTTGCTGGGGTATATAAGCTGTAAGGGAAAGAATAAAGGTATAGTTAAAATGAGTTAGAAGGAAAACATCAAGAATGAGAAAATTACAAAGAAAACACTGAGGGAGTTAGAAGGAAAACATAGAATTAGAAGGAAAACATCAAGAATGAAAGGATAAGGAAGAATAAAGATAGAATTAGAAGGAAAACATCAAGAATAAAGATAGAATTAGAAGGAAAACATCAAGAATGAGAGAAGGAAATCACCAGGAAAATAAGGAATAGAAAATACACAAGAAGAACCCTAATCTCCTCAGATACAAAAGTCTAGTGCACCAACTCCATGGTTTCTCTTTGAGCCCTGTGGTGCTACTGGAGGCTGGCCCCCCAGGCAGCAATAACCTAACATCTAAAAAAATTGTCCACAGCTAATACAGTATATGATGAAAGGTTAAAGTGTTTTCCCTGAAATAAAAAATGAGACAAGAATGTTACTCTTGCCATTGTATTAAAAGTCCTTGCTGTGGACATAAGAAGAAATTTGGACCCCACCTTATATCGTATACAGAAATTAATTCTAATTGGATAAAAGATATAAACAGAAGCAGAAGCTTTAAAACTCTAAACAGGGAAGTAAGTCTTCCTAACACCAGATGAGATAACAACAGCCTACCTTTGCCACCAAAAGTATAAGCAAAAAGAGGGGTAAAAGTACACTATACATCAATTAAAAATGGTTCTGTTTCAAAGGAGATCACCAGAGAATTGGGGGCAACAACAAATGATTCACTTTTTAAATAGGTAAAGGAATTGAATGGAGATTTTTTACAAACAAGATGTACAGTGGCCCCACACATGAAAGATATTTTGTATTAAGGTCATTAAGGAAATGAAAATTCCAGAGAAATGACATCACAACCACTTAAAAGGCTATAGTAGGAAATGGAGCTGTTTGCCTTGTTGCACGCCTGGTGAGGTATGTCACTAACAGTTCTACTGGAGATATCAAAATTTGGCCAGTATTCATATGCTTGCCACATAAGCTCAAACCCATATGGTCTGATCCAGACATAGCGCCTCAACATATGTGGCCAATATTCCCGTCAATAAGCAACAGTTATAGACTGCGCTGGCATGCTAGGAAAGGTGTCCTGAGGGAATGACCTCACATAGAAAAGGCTCCAACTCCCAATGACACAAATGTATTATGAAAGAAGTCATGGACTGAAAAATCCAGCTTAGGGAGTTTTCCAATCCTCAGAAGCAACTGCCTGGGAGAGTGTTTCCCCAGGGTCTGCACACAGAATCTGGTACAACTGTGGTTCATGGGTAACAGACTCCATCCTGAGCTACAGAAAATCTTGGCAGTGTCATCCATGTGGTACTGATTTTTGAAGACATGAAAGACTCAAGAGCGAGAGGATTACCGAGTCTTTCTCCACAGCTCCAGATAGCAGCTAAGGCCAGGCAACATGTGTAAGGTTTGGAGGCCTTGCAAGGCCGTTGAGTGAAGCTGTGAAAGTGAAGCCTAAGTTGCGATAGACACCACAAGAAGCTGGAGATGCCAGGCCCTTGGAGTGCACGTCAAGAACAGTTGCAGGCGTTGCAGGGAGCTAGACCAAGAGAAAGGCTATGTGTGCTGCAGGCAGAGCTAGAACCTGGCCAAGTTCATCATGTCTTCCAGATGCTAAATATAGTGCAGCAGGATTTGCTATTGTCCCTGATGAATTGTGGTCTTGCTTTGGTCTGATCATTCCTTGCTATGCCTAGATTCTTATCTTTTAGAATAGAAATGTCTACTCTGTGCCATTTTATGTTGGAATTATGTAACTTGGTTTTTATTTTGTAGGAATTCACAGCTAAGAAACTCTGGACTTTTAAAGAGTTGGAACTGTTAAAGATGGTGGGGACTTTTTAAGTTGCACTGGATGTATTTTATAGTATAACTTGGTCATAAGCCTCTGGGAACAGGAGGTGGAAGGTCACTGCTTTAAAAAGCAATTTAAGTGTCATTCAGATGACAAGGGGTGGAGGTATAGTTGTGTTATTGTAACTTTACAAAACTTAGAATCCTATAGATAGTATGTCTGGGGGAAACTATCTTGACTACATTAATTTCAGTGGGAGCCGTTGCCTGGCTGGGATTCCGAGCTATAGAAAAAAAAAAAAAAAAGAAAGAAAAGAAAAGGAAAGGAAAGGAGCTGAGCAGCAGCAGGTATCCATTCCTTTCAGCTTCTGATTGTGGGTGCAGGGTACCCAGCTTCATCAAGCCTGCAACCTTGATTACCCTGTTATGGACAGGAAAGGAAAATAAGACAAACCCAAATGCCTATCCACTGAAGAACATATAAATAAAATATGTTATATCTATACAATGAAATATTAATCAACAAAATAGAGCACAATATGGATACGCCTTGAAAACATGCTTAGCAAAAGGAACTAGGCATAGAAAACTGTAGATGAATTGCTAAATAGTCTTATTAAATAAAAATCCTGGAGCCAGATATTGGGGTGAAAACCTGAGAGATCAGAAAAATAGGAAAAGCCACAAGCCAGCCAGCCAGCCTCACCTTACTGACTCTCAGCTTCAAAAGAGACCTACTTCCTGTATACTCAAGCCTATATGCCTTTTGGTTCTGTTATCTAGTTTGCTCTCTCTGTCCAGCTACATCACTTCCTCTTCTTGATCAGCTCTGTCACTTCCTGTCTGTCTGTACAGACCTCTAAACCTTTATGGTTAACTAGTGTTGGAATTTAAGGCATGTGCCACCATGCCTGGCTCTGTTCCCACTGTGGCCTTGAACTCACAGAGATCCAGACAGATAGATCCCTGCCTTTTGAATGATAGGATTAAAGGTGTGTGCTGCCATTGCCTGACTTCTCTGTTTAATATAGTGGTTGGCTTTTTCCTCTGATCCTCAGATAAATTTTATTGGGGGATACAGATAAAATATCATCACAGAAAACTGTATGTTTTACAGTTTTTTGGATCTAAAAGCCTCAAAAGAGCCAAATTCTCAGAGGCTGAAAGTGCATTATAACTCACCATAGGGTCCAAAATATGAAGAGTTTGGGAAAACCCAGTTGGAGGAACATGATTTTCCTGGAGTTAATAAAAGTACTTTAAAATTAATATGAGAAGTATGTGATTACAACCACAACTACACTGGAGGCTGAGGTGGGAGAGTCATAAGTTAAACACCAACCTAGACAACGTAGTGAGATGCCACTTCAAAAGAAAAACAAACTCACAGTGAGAAGCAGCTTAGAAGGAAAGCACTTTCCTAGCATGCGCTAAGCCTGAGATTTGATTCTTAGTACACAAATAATAATGAGATAAAATTTGACTGTGCTAACAATTACACAAATAGTCTAAAAACCACTGAATAATAAAAGAAAAAGTATTTAATGCAAGTTATGTGCCAGAGTAATGAGGATACAAAAGCATCTACTACACAGTCCTTATTCTTGAGCAGCTTAGAGTCTTAAAGGAAAAACAAAAATAAATTAACAAATGGCAAAGTGCTATGGATCTTACAAGTATTTACAGAGTACTGTATTATATGGCTTTGCGAAAGGTTCATTATGTTGGTGCATGAAGTGGTCAGGAAGGCTTCATAAACCAAATGGCCTAAATCTACCCTTGAAAGGTTAGTGAGTGATCAGGAGAGAGAAAGAGCAAGAACATTGCAGGGCAGAGCTAAGGAGTGAAGACACAGAGGATAAGAGAGTGTGGTCTATGAAGGGCATCCATGTACTGTGGTATAGGACATAAAGAGGAACACAGCAATGGATGAGGCTGAAGAGGTAGACAGAGAATGTGACAGGCTATAAACCTGAGCTCACCCTGTGACCAATGGCGAGTATTTTCATGGTTTACTCATAGACTTACTTGTTTAGAAAAATGACCTCGGCAGTACAGGGTTAGCTGGATTCTACCTGTATAACTCTGGCGATAGTGAAGCCACTAAGGGGCTGTCGACGACTGATCCAATCAAGAAACAAAATGGACTTAAGATACTGAAGTAGCAGTGGACACTGAGAAGACAGCAGGTTGACAAGGGTAAGAGAGAACAGTGGCTCAGAAGTTGAGGGTAAGCAGCCAGTAATGACAAGTATCAGCAAGAAAGCGTTGCTAAGATAGGGGCTGAAAAGAGACCACTGAATCTAGTGTCTGGGAAATCCTTGTGGTGCCTGGAAAATTATAGGCAGAAGCCAGGACAGAACCAAGATTTCAGCCAGCTGAAAAGGAAAGAAAAGAGAGAGAGGAGTGATTACAGAGGTCTTCCTGAATTGTGGCACTTTGAAGGTCAGGTGTGAAAGCTCAATCGATGGTTTATTGATTACAGGTCCACAGGGGCCCAGGGAAGTGGCCGGTCTGGGAGAAGCCAGCTGTTTTTCAGGCTAGTGCTAAAGAGCCTGGTTCATCCAGAAACATCATCCCTTGCTCTCACTGTTGGTGTTTGTTTTCCCGCTTCAGGTTCCCTACTCTAGTTTACAAGACGAAACAAACCAGTCTGTCCTTGTTCACTCATACACACTTTGCCAGCCTGCCTTTGTGTGCATTTTTCCCCTTGTTCATTACACTTTGATTTCACTATGTTAAGATGGTAACATACAGATTGGGCCACAACTATATAATTACCCTTGATTTTACATTCACCTAGGAAGAATCCTAGAACAATTGTAGGGATTGTTTTCCCCTTTGATTAAGCCTCAGAATAAAATACTTCATTATAATGGGAAAAATGAATAGTGATGCTAAGGTATATGGCTTAGAAAAGGAAAGTAAATGAAATGTTTTCTTCTGACTTAAAACCAGCTTCTGACTTAGGGTACTAAAAGGTACCGAGGCCAAGAAAACCAGTAGTTTAGCACAAGAGCATCCAGGACCTGAGTTCCTGTTTCTTTCTAGCAGCAACTCCTCAGTGTCATTCACTTCTCTAGTTAGAACAATAAAAAGTTAGCAACAGCTCAGCTACCCATACTTTTCATTATCCTAATTGAAAAGGGCAATATCACAGGTCTCAAAGGACTCAGAGCTCAGCAAACAAGCAGCCTTGCCATGTCATCTAGAAAAGGGTACACACCAACACCTCTCACACAGAGGCTAAGCTTAAACAGTACAAGAAGGCAACACCTGCCTGCTTCTTAGTATTGTCAGTGAACAATCGCACATTGGGAACATGCGCATGGTTTACAAACATATCCCCCCAATCGCTCTGTTGTTTCTTCACTCAGTTGTTTCCTTTGCTATGGACGTGCTTTTTGTTTTTATTTAGACTCTGTCTCCTTTGCCTATTTCACTTTTGTTCCTATACTCTCGGAGTCATAGCCAAGAAATCACTACTCAATTCCGTCAATCTTGTCCTCTGTGTCTTATGGTAATAGTTTTAAAGTCTGATCTATATGGTCTATATATGAGTCTTTAAAGCATTTTCATTTAATATTTATGTTATTAGGTAAGTCCTCTCATGCTTATGCATGTTTGTGTGTGTGTATATGCATATATATATATATATATATATATTATATTTTTTTTTCCCTGTGTCAGTTTTTAAAGACTGTCTGACATCTTCTCATTGAATGTTTTGTCACCTTTGTTAAAATCAATTGGCTGTGTTAAATATGACAGCATACAATATCATGTGTCCATAATCCCAATAGAAGGCTTGGAAATTTGAGACCAACTTTGGCTATATGTATCAAGTTCAAAGGCCAGTCTGGGATATTACATCGAGACCTTGCCCAAAAAGGTGGTGGGGCATGCTCTGGAGAGATGACTCAACCAGTCATGAGCACTTGATGTTTTTGTAGAAGAACAAAATTCAGTTCCCAACACACACGGTGGCTCACAGCTATCTGTAACTCAGTTCCAGGGAACATCATGCATATAGTGCATACACATTCATGCAGGCAAAAGCACTTATACATATTTTTAAATACTAAGAAAACACAACAGCACATACTCAAAAGCTCTTGTAAAACTAATGGTAATTCTGAGATTTGTAAAATGCATTCACAAAACCCATAGGAATAAGTCAAATCAATATTTTGATTTTTCTAAATTTACAGGCATTTTAGAGCCTTGAAGTGTAGCATTTGTAAGCCCTGGTGCTCTTTGACTGTGTATCACCTGTTCGCTTCCACAGTTTACATTCTCCAAAGGACTGCTCTGGGTGTTTGCCTCATTATCATAATGACTCGCCTCAGGCTGTTTCTACATCCTACCAAAAAGTGAGATGAAAAATAAAACATTCAATCACCCAAATACTTTAGGATATAGTGTGCATATGTTTGCCTTCTTACAGAACACTCAGCCAGGAGAATAGTTATTTTCTTTCCAACCAGTTGTTTTGGCAATATGATGAGTACACAAACTCCAAAAGTAGCCTTTTCCCCTTTGAAAACTGACTTTTGTTATTTAACTGGAGTCTTTCACTTAATATGATTTTCTAGTCTTAGCTACCTTATGATAGGAAATAGAATTTGTTTCCTTAAAGCTTCTTTAACCTAGACATTGTGGCGCACGTGGTAGTCTTGGGGCTTAACAGATTCCAACAGGAGGCTGGAGAGTTCAGGGACAGCCTGTTCTACAAAGCAACAGTCTCTTTGGGGGGGGGGGGCGACAACAAATTAAACTCTCCCTTAAGTCGTCTCCCAAAGACTGAGAAACAAGATCACAGAGCAAAATTGTACTGGAAGGTTTAGGGGTCTGGAAACTGGAAGTGATTTTTAGTACAATTGATTGGCTTGGTAGGAGGTCTTTTTGGTTTTGTTTGTTTGTTTTTTGTTTGGGGGGGGTTGCTTGGTTTTGGTTTTTTGTTTTGTTTTGTTTTGTTTTTTGGCTTTTCGAGACAGGGTTTCTCTGTGTAACAGCCCTAGCTGTCCTGGAACTTGATTTGTAGACCAGGTTGGCCTCAGACTCACAGAAATCCAACTTCCTTTGCCTCCTGAGTGCTGGGATTAAAGACATACACAACCATGCCCAGCCAGTGACTTTTTATTTTATTTTATTTTATTTTAAGCATCAAATATAGTTTGTACTGTCCATATACTGTTGGATATGTGGCCTTCACTGGAGGGTGGTTCACCACCAGGAGAAACACCCTTAAAGAAAATGAACTCTCTCCCACCAGCTAGCAACTGCCAGTAGCTCCTTAGCCATGATGAAGCCTCATGTCCACATCTCCTTCTCCATGCTGCAATTCTGTCTGGCCTGAGTGTGTGCAGGTCTTATGCATGCTGTCTCAAGTGCTGTGATCTCATACTTTCAACTTTCCTGCTGTGTCCAGAAAATACTTTCTTGGTAGTCATCTACGCCTATGGCTCTTACCATCTTTCTGCCCCTCTTTCCTCATACCTGAGCCTTGGGAGGCAGGGGTATGATATAGAAAAGTTGCTTAGGTCTGAATATTTCTGTCTTTTATTGAGACCTTAATTAGTTGTGGATCTCTGTGTTAACTGCCATCTACTGCAAAGAAGAAGAAAAATGCTTTCCCAATAAGGGTTCACAGATATACTAATCTATGGATATCTCTAGCAGTCAGTTTAATACTATGTCCATTTATCAGGGTAATAATGATAGGTTTTACTCTCTAGACCCTATGACCTATTTAACCGCAGGTTCTTGGGCGCATGGATGGATCCAGGTATGGGTTCAGCTTCTGTACTGAACCTTAAATCCAATCAGAAATGATTGGTTACTCCTGTGATAATCTTGCCACTACTACACAAGTGGACATATCTTTCCAGGCCAGTCATTGGTATAGCTTGCAGTGTTCACAGATGGGTAAGATTGATGGGTTTTTTTTCTCCTCGAATAGCATGCACAACACCTTCTAGCATTGTGAAAGTTAGCCAGGGGGGTTGAAATTTCCAGATGAGTACCAGTTTGATCTCCCTGTGTTCACAATTCAAGTGTATGGTGACTTAACCAATAAGGTCTCACTGTAACATTCTGGGGTTAACCAAGAGCATTGGCAATGGCCTATAATGTTCAAGGGTCTGTTGAACCTTGCTGACAAACAACTACAAAGATGGTAACCCATTCTGGCAGCCAGACTTTTCATTTATTATCCCATGATGTCTAGTAGGAACATTATGCCCCATTATAAGGTCACTCCATTTAAATTTTTATATACTTTTACATATGTATTTTAGAAAGTGTCTATAGCAATTGACCTCCATATGATTTTTTAATGTCTTTAGTGTTAATTATCCTTCTTGTATTCTCTAATCCACTCTGCCCTTTCATCCTTATTCTCATAAACCCTTCCTGTAACATTATCCCCTTGTAACTGCTGTGTCTCCACCGAACTGTACCCCTGATCCCTTACTAATTTACTGACCTCTGGGGGAATTCAAAATGGAACACACACATCTACAGAGTCAACACTAATATCATCAAATGAGAGAAAACATGGCATTTGTCTTTCTGGGTCTGGGTTAACTCACTCTGAATGGTTGCTTCTACCTTCATCCTGTTTACCTGTAAATTTCATAATCAGGTAGATAAAATGCACTTAGCAACAAACTATAAAAGCACAGAAGCTACTGGGCACAATTTAAAAGAAATTTAAGAAAAAGTCAGAATTCAGGGAAGTAAGTAGAGAGCACCCAAGCAGGGCCAGGACATGCCTTCCCCACCTCAGCCCTGCATGTGAACATAAAGGGCCTTTTTCTGAGTCAGACAAGTGTCTACTTTGCTATTAATGACCTTTTAAAGAAAACAGCATGGAATCTAATATTCAAGATTTGCCCAAGGGAAGAAGCCTAACAGGAAACTTTTAAAAGTCAACAGCAAATTCCCTCTTACCAAAACCAGGGAGTTATCACACTTGATACAGTCAGAGCAGAAAGGAAAAGAAAAGGGAAAAGAACACATCTCTAGAAGCTGTTATCACAGGCCAGCCTGTCTGAGGTCCCACAACCTATTGCCCTCCCCCGTAGGCAGAAGTTTCCTGTCCCTCCTGCCTGCTCCCAAATAATCACTCAGAGGCTTAATATAAATTTAAATGCTCATGCTTGTTACTAACTAGCTCTTACAATTTAATTTAACCCATTTCTATTAATCTATGTGCTGCCCTGAGGCTTGTGACTTTTACCTCTATCCCATTTATGTGTCCTACTAGCTCTCCATCTGAATGGTGACTCCTCTGACTATGCCCTTTCTCATTCCATCATTCTGTTTGGCTTTCCTGCCTAACTTTATCCTGTTCAGCTATTGGCCAGTCAGCTGGTTTATTAAACCAACCATAGTAATATATACTCACACAGTGTACAGGATTATTCCACAGCACTCTCTAGGCACTGAATCCTAGAACTGTTAAGTCTAAGACAGTGTTATATTGCTAGTACCTAGAGCACCTAGGAGGAGCAGATTTATGTACGTTCTATGGAAAGATAATCTCCAATCTAGTGGTCACTCACAGGCAGTTTATAGGACATAGCAAAAATAACTAAGTGTAGCCATGCTTCCATATCCATAGAAGGCTTCTGTGAATCCAGCCAATTACTCATGGAAAATGTTGGAGGATAGGTGTATCTTTATTGAAAATGGATAAATCCTTTATTTTTCTTGTCAAATATTCCCTAAGTGATATGGTATAACTATTAATGTATTGTTTATACTACAATAGATATAAGTAATCACAAAATGATTTCAAGAACTTGAGAAAATTGTATATCTGCTGTTACTGCTGACCCTTCACAATCTTATGTAAAGGATTTAGCATTCTCAGAGTTCAGTATCCGAGGGGGCTTCTGGAACCAATCTCACAGTGAGACAACTGAATAAAGCACTCCTTTGGTTCATGCTGGGACCATAAGCGTGAGCATTGAGCCAAAGATACAGGGAACTGCTGCAAATGGCTAGTGATATTCAGGAAGGCCCTGTTCCCAGAAGATTAGCTCCTGGCACACTCAGACAGTACACACTGCAGTACCCACAGTCACAGTTAGAAAGCCTAAGTAGTTAGAAATGGCATTATTGACAAGGTTAGGGAAATCCAAGTCTAGGAACAATTACGATGTACCAAACATTTTAGTAAAACCAACTTCATGAAAAGAAGCATCAACCTCCACAGACACATGCATGCACAGACACACCAAACATACATACCCACACATACACTTCAATAAAACTGGAGGAAACAGAAAAGGTGCATGCATTTGGAAACTTTAAAACATAAAATGAGGACTAGGGTCATACATAACTCAGTGTTGCAAAGAAATGAACAACTCTACATAAACGTAAAACAATGGCATACCCTGTATTTGTGTTTGTATAAGATATTTGTATCTACAAAGCAAAAGGCAGCTTTCATGAAACAAAAGATGCTATATTTATTTCAAAATTGAAGTGTATGATAATAAAAGTCGAAGACTCGAGACCAAATGTTAACCCAGACATAGCTAAAGAGTAAAATCCAGAGGCTCCAAGTCTTTTGACTTGCAGCGCAAACTGCCTGGGAAATGACAGAAATAAAATTTCAGAGATCTGACAGTTTTAAATGAAGTTTCATTGAGTGCCAACAATAAGACCCAGAAAAACAAAGCAGCCCACTGCTAGAACACGGTGTAAATTTTAGAACTTCACTGATAATAAGACATCATGAAAGCTGCTAAAGAGGCTACACTCAGTGACTCACTGGGAGCCAGGACTCAGGAGGCTGAGGCAGCAGATTTGCCTGGTTAACACAGTAAGATTCTGAAATTATTTACAGACAAAAAGTATCATGATGGCTTAAAATGTACTAAGTAACATAAATACAAGAGAAAGTGGAGAAATATCCTAAGTGCTGAGGCGAAAACTGTTTTGCATTTAGAATCTATAATTTGACAGACTATCAGACAAGTATAATGGCAAAGTAAAACAATTTCTAAGCTAAATGGATTCAGAAAATTGATTTCCCATAAACCCTAGTGGAAATAATTGCTGGAAACTGTGTTCCGGCAAAATAAAACATGAATCCGAGAGGAAAGTAAACAAATCAATAGTTACTGAAGAAACATTTAAGGCATGACAAATCTAAATAAAAAAGTTTATTTTGTTTTTTAAAAATGTAACAATCCGGGGCTGGAAAGATGGCTCAGTGGTTAGAGACTGACTGCTATTCCAAAGAACCTGGGTTCCATTCCCAGCATCCACACAACCCTCTGCAACTCCAGTTCTTACTTCCTTGGGAACCAGGCATGCACATGATGCAGAGTCATCATGCCGACAAAGCACTTAGACACAAAAAGTAAATAAATACATTTTTAAAAATTTAACACCCATGGCTCATTTTAAAGTCCTTCCATAGTAGCTATATTTAAAAAAAATCTCAGAATAAACATGATGAAGATATAAAAATATATATGAAGGACAATTTTTTTCTGAAGAAATTAAAGAGAAGCTGTAGATAAATTAATATACCTTGAGTGAACATCAATCTAAATATGCCAGAGCTTTGTAAACTAACATAAAAATACAATACATTAATAATGAAAGTATCATCGAGTTTTTAACTAATTTAATTTTTTTTTTAAATTCATCTAGGAAATAAAATTCTTAGAATTCAGAAAAAAGAAGAGGAACACTAAGGATGAGTGTGTGTGTGCATGCACGTGTGCACACACCTGTACATAGAAATGTTCCTTCATAAACAGATATTAAATCATGCAATTATAAAATTAGAGTAATTAGAGTACTGGCAGAAGAACAAACAAATAAACCAAGAAAATGAGGCAAAGTTTAAAAGCAGACCAATGCATGATGGGAAAATAATGTCTAAAAGGGGGTTTTCAATTCTGTGGATAAGAGATGGACAGTAATGAATGCTAGTGACTAGTTGTCCAGTCACTTAAGAGAAATATTCCAATTCATCTGAATCACAAGAAAAAAATCTCAGATGGATTAAAAGTATAGAAAGCAAATACATATATAGTATACAAATATGAGATCTGGAAGGATTCTTTTTAGCTGATAGAAAGATAAGCAAATGATCTGTCAGTTGTGTGGAAAAGCAAACAAAGGCTCTCCCGTGTATTTGACCCGTGAGTGAGCGTGCAAGTGACAAAGAACAATGAGCCATTAGTGTCTCCTCACACTGGCAACCAATTAAAACGTGTCAATTGAAGTGGGGGACAATGAATATTTGAATATTCTACATATGGAAGTAGAAAGCAGAATAGTATTTTGGGAATGCCAACTGGGCTTTAGCTGTCAATACTTGAACACACTATGCAGTGAAGAAAGACCATTGCTGGGCCAGTGAGATGGTTCAGTGGGTAAAGGCCATTGCCAACCAACCCTGGCCAACTAAGTTAAGTGCCTGGAACCCACATGATGGAAGGAGAGAACAGGCTCTTTCAACTTGTCCTCTGACCTTTCCAAGTGCCTGCCATGCTCACACACACCAAAATAAATAAAATGTAATAAAAGTCCACTTATTTGTGTCTATCTTACCCATTGCAATATTGCTTATAAAAGCAAAATGACTGAAGACATGAAGAGTTTCTGTCCATGTTAAATGGTAGCACTGTGGAGACAACTCTCTTACAAGCCTGAAATTGTATTGTTCATTTGTTCATTGTTTATTCTGGATTTTATTTATATAACACATCAGAAATCTTTGAGAACAAATTAATTGACTATAGCAGGAATCTTAAATGGTCTTAATAAAATCAAATTTGAGGCCAGTTATTTGGGTGAACGCTGGAAGATCAGAGAAGCAGAACAAGCCACAGCTTCCTCATCTTGACAGTTCCTCAGCTGATCCTGTTTCCTCAGACTGGATGCTTCTGAGTCCTCATCTGAATGGATCTCAGCTGAACTGCTGCTAGAAGCCTAAAAGCTTAACCAGCTAAAAGCTTCTAGTTTCTGGTCTTCACGCCTTATATATCTTTCTGCTTTCTGCTATCACTCCCTGGGATTAAGGCTCACTCACTCCTTGGGATTTAAAGGTATGAGTCACCATTGCCTAGCAGTTTCCAATGTGGCCTTGAACTCACAGAGATCCAGAGGGATTTCTGCCTCTGGAATGCTAGGATTAAAGGCGTGAGTGGCACCATTTTCTAGTGCCTCTGTATTTAGTGGCTGTACTGTTCTCTGACCCCAGATAAGTTTATTAGGGTGCACAATATTTTGAGGAACACAATACCACCACATTTCCCCTTTTTTGTCTAAAATTTAAAGAAGCTTATAACTAATACAAGAAAAACTATCCAATAAGCATATACAATATATACAGTCAAGAATTACATTAACAATGTCTAGTCCATTAACATTTGACAGATTCAGACAAAAAACTTCATTATATATATTAACAATGTCCAGTCCATTATCATTTGACAAATTCAGATAAAAATTTCATTATATATATTAATAATGTCCAGTCCTGTAACATTTGATAAATTCAGACAAAAAAAATTTATTACTTATCCTATTTAAAATTAGTAGTTCCTTTTTAAAAGTAGGTTTAATAATTGACCTTTTTATCTTATCATATCTATATTCTCTTTTTTCTTTTCATAATAGATTCAATAATCTACCTTTTGTCGTTTTTTATATCTTCCCCTTTTTCTTTTTAGCATAGATTCAGTGATCTACCCGTTTATCCTATTATTTCTTTATCTTTTTTTCTCAGAGTAGATTCAATGATCTACCTCAATTGACTAAGAATTTCTATATACAAACACTAATTTATCTCCATGTTCTATGTATGTTAAACATTACCTCAAGCATTTATAGTACAAAGGTCACTATATTTCTAAGAGCACATATTTAATTTTATATAGGTATGTAAAATATGCTAAAATATAAAATGCAAAAACTCTCAGGATGTTCCACATAGTTATTCCCTGTATTAATTAATTTGGCAGTTCTGAATGAGAAATGTCTATGTTTAAATTTCTGCTCTTTTAATTAACACTCATGATTATTATTCAAACAACACTTTCAATTACTCTAAGGTACATTATAGCAATACCAATGACACTACATGATACCATCTATAGTCGTTTAGGTCATTGGAGGAGCCAAGACTGGTAGGCCTTCTGCCTCACTACAGCCATTTGCAACGGGAACTGGGACACGGATTGCAAAGTTCTGAATCCTGCAGTCTTACCCTACCGCTCATCCACATAGCTTCTTCAGCATCAGAGAGGGACTCCCTGCTACCGAAAGGACAGGAGTCACAGAGTTCAGGGGGTTCTAAACCTGCTCTGAAACCGGTTTGGATCCTGGGGCTGTAGCTCAGTGGCAGAGTACACAAGGTCCTGGATTCAATCCCCAATGCTGTGAGAATATAAAAAGGAAAAGAAATTAATGAAACAACTTCTTAAAATACTCAGGGAAATTCATTGACATCACGTTAGCAGAAATAATTACCTGTCTTAGTTCAGTCACTGGTAATCAATCAGTCAGACATACATGAATACGTGTAAACTTTCAAAAGTACCCTAAACTTAGTAAGTCCATTCCCCAAAATTTTTATAACGTTCCAGTGCTGGAGCAGCATGGATGAGAAGTCCATTAGTGAGACTAGGAAGGACAAGTAAGAAATATGATATTGTACTCAGTATGTGGTTGGGTGCTGCCATGAGTGACACACAGCATAAATCTGCAGAAGTGACTAAAAGGGAAGGATCATTTAAGTCAATCAAGCCCTAGGAGGTAGGACAATAATGCATTTAGTCACTTCACAAAGATGAAGGGGGGGCACCCAGATCCAATGTTGAAAAAGGACAAACGTGTCTTGGGAGGATGACTAGCCTTTGCACATCAGGAAAAGAAAGGGAAAACTATTGGTGAAATTATTAAGGCCACTCCACATAGTTAAAAGGGAGGTTTAGTTTGTGGGGTAACTTACAAATGAAGGGATAGGTTGTAGGGTCTGGCAAAGGTATGGCGCAGTCCGACGGTGTTCTCTGGAGAACTCTGCTCGGTCTACCTCCAGCGTCCAGGGTCCCAGAACCAAGAGAGACCTCTCCTCTGGATCCTGGGTCTTCAGCTTCCTCCTCCGTCCCGCCTTGTGGGCGTGACCATTACCGAAGCCTCAATGGGGGTTGGAACTTCCACGCCAATGCTGGGATGGCTACCCACTACAGAAAACATTCCAAACTTAAGGAAGTTCCGGAGTAAGTGTAAGAATAGATGGGGTGTGGAGGTGGAGGATACACCACCTCGGTTGGAGCAGGATACCGTAGGAAATAACATGGTTTGGAAAAATAAGATCCGTCTAAACTAGCCTAACCCATGTCAAGCACTTGTACATCCATGATTTAGTTCTCAGAACAACTCCCTCCACTCTCTGCCCACAACTGTACTCTCCAGAGAAAACAGGTTTGTTTGTTTGTTTTTTCTTGGCTATGGGGATGTTGGTATGGAATAAAATCTTATTCGGTTCGGAACTGGTGGCTCATGCCTGCAACCCCAGTACTCAGGGGGCTGAGGAAGAATGCCACAAGTTCAGTGTGACTTTGGGGACACAGTTCCAGGCCAGCCAGGGTGAGACGCTGATTTTAAAAAAAAGCTTTACCTAAGATTTCAAACTTGAGTATATGGCAATCCCCTTGACTGGCAGAAAATTGATAAGAGAAGCTGACTTTGAGAATATGGGAAGTAATGTTTTAGTTCAGGATCACGGATCTTACAGGTATATGGGGTCTCCCTCTTCCTCGAGATCCATTGGCCACCAGGCTTCGTGGACAAAAGCAGCAGAGGCAGCATTCAGAGCTTTGTAGAGCCTGTGAGTAGGATGGAAAGAGCCCTCAGGGAGACTGTTCCAGTGTCACAGCTCAGCTTTACTCCAGAGCAGGGAAAAAATAAATATATATGGTGGGGACAGCAGCTGGGGCATCACCTAATTTGCATTTGGCCGCAGCATGGTCTTACCATACAGCTGGAGCACACTACCTCATTATCGTATGGGCAGAATGGGGAGAGCATCTGTAGGGAACTCTGTCCAAGGTCACACTTAAGATAAGTCAGGCATCCAGGCTCAGGGACAGCTTCCAAATAAGGCGGGCAAAGAGCAGGAAGCCCTGCAGGAGGAATGAAGTCCTCTGTTTAGGCCGAGCTCGGGGAGCTGACTGCATCCTGGTGAAGTGCAACTAAGGGCAGCACACTCCAACCCAGGTAATAAGAGTGTAACCGTGCTATCTAACTCACTTTTAATCCTACCTCTGTCACTTCTCATTGAAGACACTGACACACACAGCTTAGGTGTTTCCCTTCTCCTTTAAACCTGGAACTGTAAATTATCAACTGCAAAGTTTCACCTTTTCAAGTAAAACACCAGTGTCTCCACTCAAAAGCTCTCTTGCTCCATACCTAGAGCATGGGTCACATTTTACACTCACCATTAACAAAGCCTTCAGATTTTTAATGCACAATAAACTAAGCACATATGACTTTCTTAAATTGTTAATAATGAAATTGAATGTCTATTTAACTCAATTTCAGGCTATCATCGTGAAAATGACTCTCTGCTTCTAGTCCACCTCACTCCTCTCTCCTAATTGAGCAAGTCTTCTCTGACATGGGGAATGGCTCCTTGCTGTTACCTTGATGCTATGTTTGATACATTCTATTGACACATCTAGTTCTTTCTACTGCATCAAGTTTATTTTTTAAAGCAATGAACAACTCCCAGGCTGAATAGAGAAAAGGATTCCAGTACAAGGAAATATTAGGGGAAAAGTACCAGTTAACATCTCCACCATATTTTTCCATATGTAATTTATATTCCTATCAAGTTACTTCTCATCTAAGCAAGAATTAATAAAACTAACGTCCAGTAAGCACTTCCTATATATTAGGAACTATGACAGGCACATTGTATACATTATCCAAGTATGTTTGCAGGTCTGCTGTTAACACTCTTTACTGGCATGTACAGTGAGCAATTAGTCTTCTGGAAGGAAAATCTTCAGCAGTGCTGAGGGAATTATTCAGCCTTTTCTATTCAATTAAAATGTATATGAATCAAAATAAATAAAAGTTCTATTCCCTCACTGTTAGCCTATTCCCCCAATAAATTTATTCTATGGGAATTTTATCATTTTTGTACTTGAAAAAAAGCAGTGGAGGAGAAAAAGTTTCTAAAATACCATTCTCAGATACCAACATTAAATTGTAGACTTTTTGAAACACACAGCATGTTACTGTACTAACTGATGTAACTCCATCAGTCGTCCATTATCAATTCTATAGTTACTGCATTAAATGTGTTTATCCTTCAACACATTTATTATGCTACTAGCATTTTCATTATCACGGTCTTTTTGTTACCAGTATCAATTTCTTTAATAGCTGTCTTCAGAGTCCTTGATTACTCCAAAGTCTGGTCTGGTTATGGGTGTCCTTATTATAAGTCACTCCTGTAGAGAGAGAACAGAAAGAGACGCCTCGTATGTGAGCAACTTCCCCGGTGTAGAGGCTACAGCTAGTGCACTATTGTGATGAGCATCTAGATAACGTAGTCGTGTCTGAAGGTTGAAAATAAGCATCACTTAATCCTGCAAGAAACCTGAGAAAGAGAAAGGGCGCTGGCCTTGTGAGTAGCAGAGTCACAGAACTAGATGTCGAGGAGAATCTCACTCCTGGGATGGACAGGAAGATGGCACTTCCTCCTATCAGAAAGAGGGTAAAGAGTCTTGTGAAATTCTGCTAGAGAAGGAGTCCAGACCACGGAGAAAGCAGTCCATGTACTGTAACCAGACTTCCGCTAACAATGTTTTAGTTGCTGTCGATCCTTACGATTAAATTTCTGTTGAAAAGGCCTGCAGCTTAGATGTGGTACCTCAGTGAGGCAAGGGCCTTAAGGGGAAGGTGGAAGCCGCTGTGGTGGGAAGAATAAAAGATGGAACAAAGGTGAACCCCTGGGCTACAGGTGCTTCCCCTGCTTACAAAGTAAGGCTTCTTCCTTTTAAGTCAAGGGGGGACAGTGCTGTCTGTGCAAGTGCTAATTCCACATGCACAAGACAGGTAGGTCTTCTGGACACTGGCCGTGTGCCTCAGTGGTGGAGCACTTGCCTAGTTGGCACAAGGCAGGCTTGGGTTTGATCTCCAGGATTGTTTTAAAGGTGGGTCACTGGGAAAGGAGAAGAGAATTGATACTATTTTGCTGCCTTCAATTCAATACTTGCCTTCACCAGATACTTCCACACTTTGATTCTACTCTGTTCTATGAGTATACTTACTCTAAGGGGTGAGTAGACAATTTCAAGGGAAGGCAGGTGTTCCCAGCTGAAAGGAAACTGAGGCTCGAATCTTTAAAAACAACTTACCCAGTTTATACAGTTGAGATAGGACATGCCCTTTCTGAGCATCATTCTTGGTGATATCCAAAGTTAAGTGGCTCACAAAACAAATGCATAAAAGACATAGAAACATGGCTTTTATGGAAATTTTCAATAATTTTCATCCATTTTTTTATAGAAAATGTTATTATATAAATGGAAGAAAAAACTTTCAAAGGTGGAACCAGTAACTAATGAAGTGGAGATTATTTGGATTTAGAGGGAGCTATGAATATGGGGTTAAAATTTATAATGAAGGAAACTAGAGGTCAACTGAGAGATTTCATGTTTTATGCAACAAGGACTTAATGGGTTTTTAAGTGGATATGTGTCTGAACGGGGGAATTATTCTGAGGGTATGTGTAAATCAGATTAAAATTAGATCAATCACAACTAAATCTATGAGGCAACTATCTTATGAATGCAGACACAAAATGAAAAGAGTTTACACTCCACTTCCCTCAGAAAGCTGAATTTCCATCACCACAGAATGTCCCTTTGGGGAGTTTTCCCTGGACTCACCTGCAGCCCATCTTTACACTTCTCACCACACTGTCTCACTAGTCATTAGCCCATTTCTGGTGACTTAGATTTTTCTGAATGTCTCTACTCATTTATTTTCATCTCATTTCATTTGCTCTCAGGATTTGTGCCCAGTTTTTAGAACTGCCCTTGTTTGACGTGTCTCATCTCCATCAGCCTCTATGCCTATCTGGATGGATTCTCCTATAACTTGTGTTTTTTCTTTTCTTTTCTTTTCTTTCTTTCCTTTTCTTATAAAATAAAACATTTAATTAGGAGTTTGCTTACTATTTTAGAGTGTTAGTCCATAATTGTCATAGTGGAAAGTGGAGCAGCAGCTGAGAGCTGTATATCCTAATCTGTAGGCAAAGAGAAACACACACAGGACCTGGCATGGGCTTTTGAAGCCTCAAATTCCCCTTTCAGTGAAACATCTTCTCCAACAAGATCCCACCTCCTAATACTTTGCAAAAGCAGTTCATCAACTAGGAACTGAGCATGAAAATTTATAAGCTAATGGGCCTTTCTCATTCAAACCACCACAGTCCACTCCCTGTCCACCATAGGCCTGTGGCCATGTCATAACACAAAATGCATTTAGTCCAACTTCAAAACTCCCCATAGTTTGTCTCGGTTTCAAAATTGTTTAAAAGTCCAAAGTCTCTTCTGAGACTCAAAACAGTCTCTTAACTGTAACCCCTGTAAAATCAAAATCAAGAAGCAGATCACATACTTACAATATACAATGGCACAGAATAAATGTTACCACCCCCACAAGGGAGGAAAGGACACATAGTGAGGAAACACTGGACCAAAGCAAGACTGAAACCCAGCAGGGCAAACTCCAAACTCTGCATCTCCATATCCGATGTCAAAGGACTCCTCTGATCTCCCACTCCTTCCAGCTTTGTTGACTGCAACACACTTCTCTCTCTTGGCTGGTTGCACAACCTGTCTGCAGCTTGCCTTGTCAGGTATCTGGCATCTCTAACATCTTGGGTTCTTCAAGGCAATCTGGGCTTCACCTTGACAGCTTCATGCAATGGCCTCTCTGGGCCTCTGTGGAGGGACTGCCTTGCTAAACACCTGGCCTCAGCAGCTTTCTTTAACCTTAGTTAGGTTAAAGAAATGTTATTTCTTTAGTGGAAGATTCCATAACCCCCTTTCTTGTATCCTTCTTAACTTTAAATTCAAAACCACATGGCTAAAGCTACCAAGTTGTTCTGCTGGATGGGGCTGGAGCCTGGACCCTTTCTTGACTTGCACTTGCATAAACTTTCTGTTATGGTTTCCTTGGAGTCTTAAGTTTTCCATTAATTTCCATCAATTCCTTTTTTCATAACTTGTGTTTTCTGCTTTTCAGATAGTAGAGCTTGATTCACATGGCATATTTATTCCTGGTAAAAACAGGCTTTTATTAGTATTGAGGAAATACACACACACACACACACACACACACACACACAGAGAGAGAGAGAGAGAGAGAGAGAGAGGCATATAGATAGAGAAATACCTCTGCAAAGCAAAATAGGGTATTTAAGGGCCTTAAAAATCCAGTCTTTCCTGGAGTGCTCAGGTTTTTACGTCTTTAAAGGGTCTTCCCTAACTTAGGGTTGGTTAGCTTGAGCAAAGACAGAATAGCTGATTGGCCCACAACTGTTATGCAAATATGTTCTGATCTGGCCTTGAACTCTTAGGAATGGTGCACCAGAGTCCTACAGGTCTTTGTAGTTGGCAGGCTTGTGTCTCAGGTCAGGAGGGTGAGGAAGAAGTGAGCCATGTTGGCCACGGGGTTGCTGGCCATCTTGGAGAAGAGGATGCCAGCATCTTTATTACCTAGTCATGGTCCCTCTTCCCTTCTGATTGTCTAACTCCTAGTCCCTCAACATCCCCCTCTCAAAGATCTCCCTAAGTGATGTTAGGGAGATACTCTAGCTGGTCCCAGTCAATACAAGTGCCAATGAGAAAGAGACACCAGTCAGAGTGCCCCAGAGGCAGGTCAGTCTAAGGAGTCTGGACCACGGTAAAGATCCAGAACACAAGGCAGCCACTGGACAACTATGTGTAACCTTGGAACATAATGTGCTGGCAAGGTAGCATTTTAATGAGTCCTCAGAAGAAATCTTGAAAAGAGATCCAACAAATATTATCATCTAGAGGTGATAGGTCAGGTTTGTTTTCTCTGCCAGTTAAAAAATTAAAGGGCAGGGAAAAAAATCTAAAGACAGGTAGCAGTGTGGGAAATCTCCAACACAGCTGACATACTCAGTCTATGAAGACAGGCTTTTATTAGGGGTGAGGAAACACAGAGACAGACAACTAGTACAGGGTCTTTCTCTCCCAGGGCTTTTTCCTAAGTGGTTTCTGACCCCTGGAATCAGCATATTACCTACCCTCTCTTGGTTTCCTGTCCTCTTTACACTTCAGTTGTCCACTCTAAACTCTGCTTGGCCAAGGCAAATGCTTAGATCACACCA
Source organism: Onychomys torridus (assembly GCF_903995425.1). Taxonomy (NCBI): domain Eukaryota; kingdom Metazoa; phylum Chordata; class Mammalia; order Rodentia; family Cricetidae; genus Onychomys; species Onychomys torridus. The sequence continues at coordinate 153,521,522 of NC_050446.1, forward strand.
AAGAACTAAGGCCTGAGTTTGAGAAAGCATGGTCATTAGAAGGCATAAAACAGAAGAGTGAGCCTAGAATAGTGGCAAGAAAAGAAGAAAGCTGTCTAGGTCGGTGTAAGGACACAGAGACTTTGTGTGTGACACAAAGTCTAGAAAGGAGATTTTAAAGTATAATAGAGATGATACGTCATTGAATAAGGTCAGTAGAGCGGACATTATGGACCACTGAAAAAGCAATTGTAATGTGGAAATCAGGTGTGCCATGCATTTAGAAAGCGATCTTTGGAAGAGGACAAACAGGCTGCAACTAGAGCCCTGGTGTTGGCTCTTCTCATGCTGTCAAATTCTCACCCACAAGCAAGGATTGCAAATATTCTATACCTGAACCCTGTCTTCCAGGTTTGTAACAAACATTCATTAACAAGTGATGGGGATAGCAAATATACTTATTTAATTGATTATTACTTTTATTGACCACAGTTAAGTATTTGATGACGTTTAAATACATGAGTACCTTCATTCATGTTCCTTAGCCTTTGAGAATGTTAGGGCTGGGCCTGTAACAATAGGATAAAGATGAAGAGATGTGGACTTTCATCAGTCTCTTATTTTTGTTTCTGTTCAAGACTGTTTATATTGAGGAAACACAAATGTTTCAAGGAAGAGTAAGACCATTCAGGAGAATAATAAAATCAAGCATTTGGCTACCAAGGAGAGGTGTATGAAAAACAGGTCTTGGTGGTTGTTTGGCTCAAACTGTTTGGGGGGCATCCAGGCAGGGGGAACGGGATCTGTCCCTGGTCTATGGGCAGGCTTCTGGAATCTAGTGCCTGTGGTGTGATGCCTTGTACAGCCTTGGTGCAGTGGGAAGGGGCTTGGACCTGCCTAGGCTCAGTGTGCTGGGCTCTGCTGACTCCCCATGGGAGACCTCGATTTGGGGGATGTGGGGATGTGGGTGGCTTGGGAAAGAGGGCTGGGGGTGAGAGGAGGGAGGGGGGATCTGTGGATAGCATGTGGAGTGAGTAGAAAATTTCTTAAAGAAAAATGAAAAAAGAAAAACAGGTCTTGGAAATGAAGTAAAATATAAAGGTTAGATTTAGACAACATCAGCAGAAAAAAATGAGATGAGTTTATATTGGGCAAGCCAATGGTGGAGCTAGGAGATGCTGTGTGTTGAGGTTCTCCATGGGGTGAACTCTGTAAAGAACTATAATGAATGCTTTCAGATATTATTTTGCTCAAGTCCTTTTGTCAATTATGTTAAAGTGTTGGTGTGACTTACGTTGGTACCACCTACCCTTTGCTTCTGTGAACTGGGAGTTCAAGAGGCTCTATAGCAGATGAAACAATTGTTGCTATTTCAAATTGGTACACTAACAACCCAAATCACGGTGAATTGAAACATCAAGGATTGGCTTCTCCCTGTAATTCTGCAGACTGAGGAAGTCTTTGCTGCTGCTTTCAACTGGTCTTGTTATTGGAGCTAGCTAGAGGAAAAAGCCAGCCCCAGAGAGTTCCAGTAGACCAGGCTCAGCAGCACATCCAGGAAATACAGAGGCGGTGGCGGGATCTCAGCTCTGAGATCTTGGAATCTACTGTGGGCAGCTAGGTTGGTGCCAAGGTCTCCTGTGGGGGTGATTTCAGTCCTTTGTCTTAAGGTATTTATTAATTATGACTGTTGTCCTGGGATCCAAGATCAATGTAGGAAGGGGAAAAAAAATCTGGGAACTCAGTAGGAAGGAAATGAAACTGAAGAAATAAGAAACAGAGTGGAGTTAGCTCAGTGACTGGGCACACCTTTAATCCTCACTGTCAAATCATGATTCCATTCTGTGGCTGTGAGGCGGGAGGCAGAGCTGCTTTACATCTCCCCAGGTAAAGTCAGTCTAGTATGGATCCCTTGATAGCTTCAAGCCACAACAGCACAGAAAGTAGGAGACATCTAGAGTCAGACTTGTATGAGAATCTCATTCTGGCCTTGGCTTTAGACACATTGGTGATTCTCACTTAGCATCAGTTTCCTAACAGTAAAATATGAACACAGATATTTCCTGTATACTCCTTTACTGACTTGTTACACATATTGGAGACAAAATATATAAAGAATCTGGCATATAATAAATTGTAGTTAGATATTCCATTCCAGAGTTGAGTGATGCCTTATTTCCCTTCCAAGGCTAACTTCACATCAAACTTTTGAAGGTATATGCACATATGGATGGTAGGCTGCTGTTCTAATGTATCGTGTGTTGTAAAAAATGTATCTTTAAAACATAATTTAATAATGAGAACCTCATTTACCAGAAGTACAATTTATGGCATTTTCTTCCCAAACACAGCAAATTCTTCCCACAGTGTTGGGATTTGTGGTGACGTTGGCATTCATGCAGGAAGAAGCGATGATGCGGCCCCCAGCACCTAGCTAGCAATTGCCATGGCTTCTCACCTGATACAAAACAACCAATCAGAAAATAACTGGGCTGTATTCCTTGCAATAGATTGTTTTCCCTAATAGCCAATCAAAATTTCATTTTCTGAGGTGAGACTCTAAAAGCATGAGAGGAAAATTGAATCACTCAATCCTCAGCTCAAAAAAAAAAAAAAAAATTGGATCACATTTTAGTAAGTGCCAAGTGTTCCGACTGTCCACCTTCTGCTGGAGACAATGACTGATCGCCTCTATTTTCTTAAGTTACTGAAGAGTTAATGCCTTCAGCCATACTCTCCCACCCCAGCCCACTCCAGTAATTCTCTCAGATACACTTATCCTCCCTTTGATAACTGACTTTAGCCCTGTAATTTTCATGTTATTCTTGGCACTGACAGTTTGATTTTCTGGCCCAATTTATAATATAAGTTTTATTCCATTTAATATCCATAATTTGGCCCTCTGTCTCAAGCACACATGGCACCTTGTACTTTGTATTCTGTGTCTGTACATTCTGTCAAGCTAGGTCTAATTATATTGCATGTACTTTGCAGAAAATGACAATGGGAATCAAGCAAATCATATTGCTTTTCCTAGCATTTTCCTCTAGCTGTAATAATGAAGTTTTAAAATTACTAGGCATTTACTGTTACTATAATATCAAGTCACAGCATATCATTTCTTATACACAAATATAATTAGACTAAGTAATTTGAATAAAAGCAGTCATTGAGAGAAGACCAGTAATAAGCAAAACAGTAATGTCTAAAACTATGAAGTCACTAACAAAGCTTTATTTCCCATAATCTTTTTAAACTATTACCTTAGATGTATTTTTATTTAGATTTATTTTATGTGTATGAGTATTTTGTTTGCATGTATGTATGTGCACCACATACATGCCCAGTACCTGTATAGGTCAAAAGAGGGTACCAGATCAACTAGAACTGGAGTTACAGATGTTTGTGGGCCACATATGGATGCATGGCCCTGCATTTCCTGTCCTGATCACCTGGTCCCAGATAATCGACTCAGAGGCTGAATATAAATTATAAATGTGCAGCTGATAACTCAGGCTTGTTACTAGGTAACTCTTACATTTAAATTCACCCATATTTCTACTTAAGCCTTGCCATGTGGTAGTACCTTTATTAGCATGGCACATTCATCTCCTGCTCCTTCAGCGTCTGGCTGGTGACTACTAACTCCAACTTCTCCTTCCCATCATCCTTAGTTTAGTCAGCCTGCCTATACTTCCTGCTTGGCTACTGGCCAATCAGTGTTTTATTAAACCAATGTGAGTGACAAATCTTTACAGTGTACACAAGTATTATTCCACAGCATGGAACTGAACTCAGGTCCTCTGCAAAAGAAACCAGTGCTATCTCTCCAGTCATCTTAAATTCATTAAAGAAATAGATGTCCATCCAGGCTGTGGTTGTGAATGCCTTTAATCCTCTTTAATCCTGGCACTCAGGAGGCAGAGGCAGACAGATCTCTGTGAGTTTGAGGCAAGCTTGGTGTAGTTTTAGGACAGCCAAAGCTACACAAAGAGACTTTGTCTTAAAAACAAATTAGATATCATAAAGCTGAAATTTGTAATGCACCAAATATAAAATACTGTGCAATAAACATGGGTTATCTCACTTGATTATCATAGTAAACTTAATGGAAAAGGCAGAAAATGAGGACTTATTAGATTTAAAGGCAGAGTGGGGAACAATGATGCCATCTTGACTTGCAAACTATTTATGGCCCTCCATTAGCCATGAATGAGATAGAGAAAAGTTCATTCATAATATTTTTAATTCTAGTTTAATTTATCTTACTCCCTGAATCTAAGGAGCAATCCAAATATACATAACTTTATAAACTATATAAATACAATAATAAGTTCAATAATACATTTATCATCATATAAAGGTTAAATTTTAGGTTAGAATTTACCAGTTCCTTATGTAATTTGACAAGGGGCAAAATATCAAATAACCTGTGACTAGTTCCTACACAGTCTATCTCACAAAATAAACAGAACATGTGACCACAAGTTTGCTACCAGGATCAAAACATAGCATCTAACCTCATAAATACATATGTATTTATGTGTCAGTCAAAAATAATTTTAATAGATTTGCTTCTATTGGGGGAAAATAAGTGAAGTTTACCAGTGACAGAAGGATAAAATATATTAGACTAATAAATGCAAACATAGAGAAAACATAAGGAAATTTATGACCTGCTTTTAAAGTAAAATCTCATAACTTTTATAAATATAAAAATTTGACTACCTATATTTGTCCTATATCAAATTCTTATGTCTCTAGAATGTGAGCTAATCACATGCATGTGTGTTTTATTTCACAAAACATGGGGTTTTGTTTTTGTTTTCATCCTCATTTTGGTTTTTAGTACTGGGGATTGAACCTAGGGGCTTATACACACTAGGCAAACATTTTACCACTGAGCTATAGTCAAAATCCTCTTTACTTTTTATTGTGAGACAAGTTCTCACTCATTTTCCTAAGTTGGCCTTAAAATTTGGAGTCCTCCACATCAGCCTCCCGAATTGATTGGTCATAGGCCCCTGCCAACAAGCTGAAATATGTAGGATCAGTTTTATAATGTATCAAATTAAAGTATAATAACTGAACTTTTTAATTCCTAACAGTATACCAAAGATAACATAATATATACATGACTTATGTTCCTATGAACAGATTTGTAAAAAATTGATTTGAGAATTCATTGAAAATTATTTTCTCAATTAAAATCCTAGTGTAATCAATACTAGCTGCAATTTCTCAAATTATACCATGTCATTTAATTATATTAATTTCAGTACTCCTCTGACCTACAGATGAGCCAATGAGAATATGAAATTTAAGAATGGAGATGTAGCTGAGTGCTAGACCGCTTACCCAGCATGTGTAAGACCCCAGGTTCAATCCCAAGGACTACAATACAAAACAGAGGGGAATTTAAAACTGAAAGGCAGAGTGGCAACAGAGACATGGCATTTCAGCACTGGGGAAACTGAGTAAGGGAAGTGGTGGCTTGGAGTCTTGCCTGGGCTAAATAGCAAGACTCAGTCTTCAAAAACTAAATTTAAAACATAGAAATATGTATGTGTGTGTGTTTCTCTGTTTTTATTGCTAGATGCAATTTATTTACATAGATACATTTTAATTAAATTCCAATTCAGAAATAAGCAGATTGTAGATGATCAATAAATTAGTGTGACATTTGGATATATCCGTTTAATAGTGATATATTGAAAAATTGTCTTGTAGTGTTATCTTGGCCTCTTTCAATGTTTCTAGCTTAAATTTTTATGTCTAAAATATTTGTTATTGAGTAACCCAATTAAAGTTCCTTGTTTTTGTGGAATTTGCTTTTACATAGTAGAAATCAGCTCAGCATTTGATTTTTTTTTCAAATGCATGTATTCATTTTGCTATAGGCTTGTAACTTATTTTTATTGATGTTTTTGGTGAGCATACAAAGCAATGAGTTTTATCACTCATTGTCAGACATATGTTGTATGTTGTTTTTACTCTTTGCTTTTTGGCTCTTTGGGGAGCCTGCCACCAAGCTCCCAAATAAATCCACAGAGTCTTACTATTACTTATAAATGCCTAGTATTTGCTTGACTTGTTTCTAGCCAGCTTTTCTTAACTTAAATTATCCTCAATTGCCTTTTGTCTCTGGGATTTTTCCTTTTTTTCTGTAATCTTGTTTTCACTCTTACTTCATGGCTGGCTGTGTGGCTGGGTGGCTGGCCCCTAGAATTCTCCTCTCCTAGTCTCTTGCTCCTTGATCTCTCTTACTTCCTGGTTCCTCTTTTTCTCCTTCGACTTGTTCTCTCTGCCTTCCAGCCCCTTCTATCCTTTTTCCTGCCTTGCTATTGGCCATTCGGCTCTTTATTAGACCATTCAGGTGTTTTAGACTGGCACCAGCTTCACAAGTTAAACAAATGCAACATAAAAGAATGCAATGCATCTTTGCATCATTAAGGCAAATGTTCCACAACATAAACAAATGAAATGCATCTTAAAATATATTCTACAACATTTCCCCCTTTTTGCCTAAATAAAAATGAAAGGTTTTAACTTTAACATAATGCAACTATATATAAAAAACAGTTATCATGTAAGAATTAATTTACAATATTTGTATATTTGTGTCTGGCAAATTTAGAGAAAATACTCCATCATCTATCCTATCTTAGTGACTCCAAAATTTTATACCTAATTTACTTTCTATCATAACTAAGGAAAACTGTAACTCTAATTATTTAGTCTTTAACTCCATCAATGACCCCAGAAGTAATTAATATTACCTAACAACAGAGACATCTTGCTGCCTGGACAGTTACTCAAATGTCCTCTGCAACATTGGGGAATCCATCTTCAGTCTATAGGCCTAGAATATCTGGCAGACTTCAGTGAAGCAGGAAATTTCAAGGACAGTCCCACCTTGTACTGACAAAGTTGATTAGTCACTTTCCTCTATGTCATGCACAATGTCTGGCAGACTCTTCTGTGAAGCAGGAATTTCGAAGGACTGTCTACCTGTTTTAGCAAAGTTTAGCAGTCACTTTCCTGTGGGTCCTCCTGCATGTCCAATTTATACAACACACAGTCAAGCAGTCAAAGCAAAAACAGTTTCTTGCCCAAATGGCTAATCTTGCCACAGTGAAAGCAAAATCCTATGGAGTTTCTTCAATGCCCATCATTCTTTTATAAAGTAAATTGGTGCTGCTAGGGGAAGATGTGTCTCATTATCATGAAAAGCATAAAGTTAACAAAACATTTTAAATGCCATAGTCTATCAGTCTTTGAAGTGTTTGAAGGCTATTTATCTATCTAAAATATATCTCTGTATGATCTTGAAAACATACCTAACATATCTACAAATTTGATTGTTATAGATGACTAACTACTGACCTGTGTTTCTTGATTATTCTAAATAGTTTATAATAATAGCTTTCAAAAACTATAACTTAACCTTACATTTTTAAATGAACTTCATAGGTACAATGCCTTAAACAAGAGTAGAAACATATATACAATATGTTGTAACAAAAATAACCTTAAATCTGTATCAATATACAAAAGTCCTTTCAACAAGAGTAGAAACATATATATATCATGTTATAACAAAAATTACCTTAAATTTGTATCAACATACAAAAGTCCTTTCAACAAGAGTAGAGACATATATATAATGTGTTGTAACAAAAACTACCTTAAATTGGTATAATATACAAAAGTTCATACAAATACAAAATATTTGAGATTAATAGTTTTTTTACTTTAAAATCTACCCTTTTACCATTCATATATTCCTATATTCCCCTAAATGATAACAAGCATTCATAACCCACCAAATATCCAAAAGCTTCCTATACCCCTTACAGGAATGTAGGCATTGTGTTCCCCAAACTGATTCCTGTTGTCTGTGGGTGGAGACATCTTTAGTATTCCCTGAGAAAAGTTTTAGATAATGACCAAGTCCTAGGAATACCAGCAGTAACCTTTGCTGATATATATCATCTGTCAAGATTCAGGAGATCTTCCTTGATCAAACCATATTAACCTGGAAGGAATCCACAGCCTCTTGTTTCCAAAGCATTTTTATTTCCACTTGACAAAACATTTGACTTCTTTTTTAAAATTAAGATAACCCTAAAGTATCTGTGTTGGTTCAATTTTTGTAGTCCAGTTCACAATCCTATGTCTCCTGGCAGCTTTTGCCCATCAGCAATCAAAAAATTCAAAATTAACACAATACTATACAGGATTCAGACTCCCTGTTGTATTTCCCATCTTTATGTGGCTTTTTTCTTTTATATTACTTTACTGTCTCTTTAAAGACTTTTAAAAAACTATTTATTTCTTTCTATAAATGCCTATACCCAATTTCTTTTCTTTCTTAAGTCTAAGCACATTAAAAACACACAGGAACCTGTTTAGAGGTTTTTTTTCCAAACTGGACCTCTTTTACTACAAATCTCTAGTCTTTTTGACCACACAAGCAAACTTTAAACTGCTAAGCTACACTAAATCCTTCACATGGCCCTCAGCTAGCTCTACCTGCTCTTGGGTCATGAAAGCCAAGCACGAGGCCCAGAAGGAGGTACATGACCAGGAACTGCACTCAACCCTCCTAGAGCTCTAGAATGCTGATGCTTGTGCTGTGGCAGGCATTTTTAACCTAATTTTTTGTTCCTATTTAACATACTGACTGCTCAAGGGCTCACCAGCAGGCAGAAACTTTTAAAGAAACCAACACCCAGCTCCCAAATAAATCTGCAGTCTTATTATTACTTATAAATGCCTGACCTTCGCTTGACTTGTTTCTAGCCAGCTTTTCTTAAATTGTTCCTGTCTACCTTTTGCCTCTGGGCTTTTTCCTTTTCTTACTTCTGTATATCTTACTTTCACTCTTATTCCATGGCTGGCTGTGTGGCTGGGTGGCTGGCCCCTAGAATTCTCCTCTCCTTGTTCTCTTGCTCCTTGGATCTCTCTTGCTTCCTGGTCCCTCTTTTTCTCCTTCTATTTATTCTCTCTGCCTGGCAGGCCCTCCTATACTTTCTCCTGCCTTGCCATTGACCATTCAGCTCCTTATTAGACCAATAAGGTGTTTTAGACTGGCACAGTAACATGGCTTCACAAATTAAACAAATGCAACATAAAAGAATGCAACCAGGCAGAGGTGATTACATGCCTTTAATCTCAACACTCGGGAGGCACAGCCAGGCAGATCTTTGTGAGTTCAAGGCCAGCCTGGTCTACAAAGCAAAATCCAGGACAGGCACCAAAACTACACAAAAAAGCACTGTCTTGGAAAAAAAATGCAACACATCTTTGCATCATTAAAGCAAATGTTCCACAGTATAAACAAATGTAACACACTTTAAAATAATATTCCACAACAGACATGTGTATCATACTTTGTCCTTACCTGTTCCCTTTCTCACTGCCTTCTCTCCTCCACTTGGTTTCCTTTCTTCCCCTAGTTAGTCCCATTCTGTAGTTAGATTTTTCCTGCCTGGCCCACAGTCAAGACAAATCTCTCTTACCCGCCAGTCCCACAGTCACTCAGACCCAACCAAGAAAGCACACAGAGACTTATATTACTTATAAACTATATGGCCATGGCAGGCTTCTTGTTACCTAGTTCTTCTATCTTAAATTAACCCATTTCTATTAATCTATACTTTGCCACATGGCTTGTGGCTTACGGGTGTCTTTACATGTTGCTTCTCCTGGCAGCGGCTGGCAGTGTCTCCTCCCAGCCTTCCTGTTCTCTGCCTCCTCCTCTTCCTTGTCCCACCTACCCTATCCTTCCTGCCTGGCTACTGGCCAATCAGCACTTTATTTATTTTAACCAATCAGAGCAACATATTTGACATACAGAACATCCCACAGCACTTCCCCTTTTCTTTTTTTTTAAAAAAGCAAGGTTTTAACTTTTATATAGTAAAATTTCAGATAATAAAACAATTATCAAGCAAGAATTACAGTACAATATTAAAGAAGATATCCTATCTTATATTTGTGAGTCTAAGGTTTTATATCTAACTTATCTTTTATCATAACTGAGGAAATTATATCTAGTCTTCAACCATATCAAAGACCTCAGAAGGATATAATATTACCTGAGAACCGGGAGAAGGATGCAAGCAACTTTCAGGAGTCTTGCAGGGTAGACAGAGACAGCTGGCAGCCTGGACAGTCACCTAATGTTTCTTTGTAAAGTTGGGGCATTTGTCTTCAGCCCACAGGGCTAGAGTCTCTTGGTCAGTTTTTTCAGTGTCCTGTATAATGTCTGGCAGTTTCCTCTGCGAAGCAGGAACCTGAAGGACCATTTTGTCAAGCAAAGTTCAGTGGTCATCTTTCTATGGGTCCTGTATGTCCAGTTGATCAAGCAGTCCAGGCAAGAACATCCCACAGCACCGTTCTGCTTTCTTAGTGCATGTATTTCATCAGTCACTTATTTTCCTCTGGTTTCTCAGTCTAGTTTCACGACTTACACACACACACACTGAGAAAGAGAGAGGGGGAGAGTTCTATTATCAGTTTCTTTTTTAAAATGATATCTATACTGATTCTCTCTGTTTACATTCCTATCATCAATTAATATGGGTTCTGATTTCTCAACTTCCTTGCCTTCATTTATTTTCTTCATTTATTTTCTTGATGATAGCTGTAGTGGCTGGGGTAAGGTAGAATCTCCAAGACATGTTCATTAAATTAAGAATTTCTCTTGATAAGGATGTTGAACACATTTCCAAGTATTTATTGACTATTTGTATTTTTCACTTTGAGTATTGTTTATTCAGATCATTAGCACATTTGTTCATTGGCTGGTATATGGGTTTTGATTAATTTCTGCAATACTGTATATATCCTGGGTATTAATTCTCTGTCTAATGCTTAGATTAGACAAGGAATTTTTTCTCATTCTTTTTTTATATATACACAGGATCTCATTAAGTAGTCTGAGCTGTCCTGGAACTCACTTTGTAACCAGAATTCTTGTGGTATTTCCCATTAGATTCCTATTCAAGAAATCCTTGAAGTGCCTTATCCATGTTTCTTCTAAAAATTCCAGAGTTTTGGGGTCTTATACTATGGTGGTGTTTGATCCATTTTAAATTGATTTTGTGCAAGATAAATTATGGATCAAATTTCATTCATTTACATGTAGGAATCTGTTTTTCCAGAAGCATTTGTCAATGAAAGTATCTTTCTCTGATGTATGCCTTTTACATGTTTGTCGAACATGAGATGATTGTAACTTTATGAGTTATTTGTAGGCTTTCTACCTCAATGGTCTGTATGTCTGTGATTAAGATTGATATCAGGCTTATTGCCCTAGCTAAGACTCAAGTACTATAATAAATAAGAATGGAGAGAATGGGCAGCCTTGTCTTATTCCAGATCTTACAGGAAATGCTGTCAATTTATTATTTTGTTGTCTGTGAGTTTGTTATCTATAGTCTTATTGTGTTGAGATATGTTCTACTTCTTCATGGTCTCTTTTATCATGAATGGATGTTGTTGAACTTCGTCAGAAGTCTTTTGTACATCAACTGAGATGAAAATGTAATATCTGTCTTTACATTTATTTATGTGGGAATTATACTTATTGATTTGTATATGCTAAACAAGCCACAGAACTCTGGAATCAAATAAATGTGGTCATATCATGTTATAGTTAAAACATTAAATATAGTGAACAAAGTATTTTGAAAACTGAGAGAAATATCACACATAAAAGCACATTTCACTAACAGCTTCCTCAGCAAAAACTTTAAAAGCCTGAAGTGTTTGGATTGATGTGTCAACCCTGATTGCTATACCCAGAAAAATGATCTGTCATAATTAAAGGAGAAAGCAATAATCTCCATGGAAAAGCAGGCTAAAGGAATTTATGACCAAGTCATCTCCACAGAAGATTCTTGAAAAAAGTCCTTTGGACTGATGAGAAAGATGAATACATCCATAAGGCTACAGGAAAGAGGAAACTATGCTGGAACAGTAGTTAAGAAATGAGGAATAAGAAACCACCAACCACTACAAAATTAATGAAGACATGAAAAATATATACCTTTTGGAAACAATTCTAAATACTTATTACCTCAGTTCTCTAACCAAACAAAACAGATCAGCATACTAGATTTTAAAACAAGATCTATTATTTGTTGCCTCCTAGAAATGGCCATTATCATCAAAAACATGTACAACCTTGGGATGAAAAGATGGAGAAAAGTATTCTAAGCAAATAGAACAATAAATAGGTGTTTTTGTTTTAATAATTGACAAAGTTGGCTTCAAACAAAACTAATTTAAAAAACAAGATTACTTTCTATGGACAATCTGTTAAAAGGATATTATAGTTCTAAATATAAACCCACCAAACCTTGTGCACCTAATTTCATGAACATTATATAAACACACAGATTTGTCTCAGTACAATAATAATGGATGATTTAAATATCTGATTCTCATTGATGAGTATGTCTTGTTAACAAGAAATAAAGAGAATTTTTTTTATTAAATTACAATAGCTCAAATGGACTGAGACACATCTTCAGAGGAACTGTCCATATTAGGACACTAACTAAAGCTTAAGAAATATAAGAAAATTGAAATAATCTATTGTTTTCTCTCCAATAATAGGATAAAAGTAAAAATAAACAGAAAAGAAAAGTATGTTTATCTTCTATATACTCAAAATAGTCTATATTTCCTATATACACAAACTTATGAAGATTAAATTCTTTATAGTCATTATTACCCTGATCCAAAAACCAGATAAAGACATACAAAAATATATAAATTCATTTCCCTAATAAACATAGATGCAAAAATTCTCACCAAAGTACTTGCAAACAGAATTCAAGTACACATCAAAAGGATTGTTCATCATCAACTTGGCTTTCTTCCATATATACAAGGATAGTTCAACATATGCAAATCAGTAAATATATTGCATCATATAAATGGACTCAAAGACAAGAATCACATGATGATCTCAATAGATGCTAAAAAGGCTTTTGACAAAATCCAATATTCTTTCACAATAAAAGCCCAGAAAAGACTGGGAATAGAAGGTACATATGTCAAAATAACAAAGGTTATACATCACAATCCTTCAGCCAACATTATAGCAAATAGGGAATAACTGAAGTTCTAAATGTATGAAAGACTTTAATATAAGACCTGAAACTCTAAAACCATTATAGATAAAAGACTGAAGACATAGGCATAGGACAATGTTCCATCTAAGCTCAAATCAGGTCTAAGCCTGCTTAGCTTCCAAATCAAGCATATTCAGGGTGGTGTGTTCATGGACAGGAAGGACTTTTTTAATACACTCCAGTCACTCAGAGAATACCAACAATAGCCAAATAGAACCTGTGAAAGAAAAGGCTATAAGGTAAACAATCAACTGAAGACACAGTCTGAAGAATGGGAGATAATTTATCTGCCTGTACCTCTGACATAGAGTATCTAGGATATACAAAGAACTCAAACATCTGAGAATGACCCAATCAATAAATGGGCTAATAAAATGTTCAGACAGTTCTCAGAAGATAAAATACAAATGGCCAAGAATCATGTGGGGGAAAAAAGTTCAGTGTCCTTAATTATCATCCTTAGCTTTCAGGAAAAATCAAATTAAACTACTTTGAGATTCTACCTCACCTCAGTCAGAATGATGACAGATGATGGCAAAGATATAGGGAGGAATGGGGAACCCTTATTTGTTGCAGGAGATTTATTTGATCACACTGTGAACCCTGAGATTGCATTGCTGACTGGAGGAACCTGCTTCTAGCTGTGGTGTTGCTTAGCCCTAGCACATACCTTTAATCTAACAGCTTTCTGCTGGAATATTGTAAACAGGATTAAATAAAATCAACCGTAGGTCAAGAGGCAGAGCAAGCAGCCAGTTGATAGGAAAACTACCATAGAGTCTAAAGAAGAATTCAGGAGGATGGGGGGCAGGGAGAGGAGAGATGCACAGGAAGTAGAAGGGAGGGACATCCAGTTGAAGGAGTCTGTTTTAACCAGCATAGGAGAAAGCTCTTTCTGGGATGTCAGCAGAGGTAGAAGTTCAGTTGGGTAGTTTCTCTACCTCTCTAAACCAGTAGACTTTCATCCCAGCATCTGGCTCCTGAGTCTTTATTGGTAAAATTGAATAACTGGGATTTAGTTAAAAACAACATTTGGCACTCAATGTTGGGCTGAACCCATGACCCTGCAATTAAGAGTCTCATGTGCTACCAACTGAGCTAGCTGGGCTTTCACATCGGCATCTAGCTCCCACGTCTTTATTGGTAAAATTGAATAATTTAGATTTAGTTAAAAACAATACTTATTCACAGTAAACTGGTGCTGCCATTATGGAATTCATTGGTAGGGTCTCAAAACTCTTCTAGGCATATACCCAAATAACTCTATATTCTAGTTCAGAGATACTTGCACATTCATGTTTTTTGCTACCCTATTCATAGCAGAAAGGAAATGGAACAGCTTAGATGCTCATCAAAAGATAAATGGATAATGAAATATATATATATGCAATGGAATCTTACTCAGTCATAAAGAAAATGAAATTTGCAGAAAAGTTTATGAAAGTAGAAATAGCATATTAAGTGGAGTAACTGAGGCAGAGAAAGACAAATACTGCATGTTGCTCTTATATGCAGATCCTACCTTCTAATTTGTGTGTGTGTGTGTGTGTTTGTGTATGTGTGTGTATGTATACAATGAAGGGTTTTTTTTTTTTTTCAGCAACAAAGAAGAGTGAATATAGTTTTCAAGGAAATGCATGTAGCTGAAAGTAATCATGTTAGGTGAATAAGCCAGTCCTAGAAAACAAGCATTGTATGTTTTCTTTGATCTGTGGTCCCTAGACTTGATGTAAATGCACAAAATCATATATGTATGTATATATGACATTAAAGTAGAAGTAAACTTGTCTAAGGGAACAAGGGACTAAATAGAGGAGGAAAGCTTAGAAAAGGGAAGGTGTGGTGTAGGGAAGGAATATATTCAATATATAATATATAATTAGATGAAAGTATCCCTATGTAACACAGTACTGTGTATAATGAATATACATAAAGGAAAGGATATTGGGACTGGCAAGACGGTTCATTGAGTAAAGGCACTGGTGATCAGAGTTTGACTCACATGGTAGAAAAGAGAAAGCTGAACATTTCCTAAGTCCTCATATTCATTGTGGCACATATGTGCGCACACACACACACACACACACACACACACACACACACTTAGTAAAAATTTATTTACAAATTTAAAGCCAATATGGTTAAAATACTACTAAACATAGGCAGGAAGAGGAAACACAGAGATCAAAAAAGAAACTAAGGGGAAAAAAACATTTTCCCCAAATGAAAAATGTTTTAACAAAATTATCCAAATAAAGCATAAATAAAAATTAAATACAACACAGCCCATTAATATTCAGCCTTCCTGTATGGTAAAGGTGCATTTTTTTTTCTTGGCCTTTGCTCTCTCTGAAGGTGTAGCAGGCCCCCTCTGGGTAGTCCCTGGTCTCAGGTCTTCAAGGTACCTCAGTTTTTAAGAATAGATAGTTTTTTATTTATAAAATAAAACCATTTTAAGAATAGTTTCTCTCTTAAGGTGGTGCAGACCATGGCATAGCCTTGTGGAATTGCTGTATTAGTCAAGGGTTTCTAGAAGAAGAACAGAACTTAGAGAATAATTATATATATGGTGGATTTATTAAAATGGCTTACAGGCCATGTTCAGCTAGTCCAACAATGACTGTCTATCAATAAAAGTTCCAAGAATCCAGTAGTTGTTCAGTCCATGAGGCTGGATTTCTCAGCTGGTCTTCAGTATATACCAGAATTCCAAGGAAGCAGTCCATAATTGCAGTGAAAAAATGGACTTGCCAGTGAGAGCAAGCTGGCAAAGAGAAAGCTTCCTTCTTCCATGTCCTTTATATTGGCTGCCAGCAAAAGGTACAGCCCAGAACAAAGGTGGGCCCTCCCACCTCAAAAGATCTGCATTAAAGTTATACCTTCCCACTTCAGAGATCTGGATTAGAAGTGGGTCTTCCAACTTCAAATAATTTAGTTACTTAAAAGAAATCCCTCACAGGTGTATGTGTATTTTAGGTTAATTCCAGATGTAGTCAAGTAGACAACCAAGAATAGCCACAGTTGAGCTCTCAAAAGCTAAGATTATCAGCATAAGACTTGGCCCATCAACATTCTGTCACAGAAGAGGGAGGGGATCATGAGATGCCATCCCTCCACAAAGATATAAATACAGTTAATGAAAAGGCCTTGTCTTCAATCACATAGCACTATTTTAGCACATGTAAATAACTCCTTAATCAACTATGCTCCTGTAAACATCCTAATTAAACTCAGTGGATCATAAAGAAATGGGGGCAGAGGGAGGGAGGAAAAAAAAGGGAGGGAGAAGGGAGAGGGGAGGAGGGGGAAAAAGGGGGAGAGGGAGACAGGAAGAGAGAGAAAAAGAGAGAGGGAGAGAAAAGGATGAGGGGAGAGAGAGGTAGAGGACAATGGTCCATTAATAGAAGAACTGGTTGGGAAAGAAAAAGGGCTGAGCAGTAGCACTGGGTGGCAGGCAAGAAAGGGTTGAGAGATGTGTGTGAATGTGCTCAGAATACTCTGTGTGTGTGTGTGTGTGTGTGTGTGTGTGTGTGTGTGTGTGTGTGTGTGTGTGTGTGAAAGTGTCATAATGAAACCTACCATTACATATAATTAATATATGCAAGTAAAACATGGCGGGGGGAAGGCCATGTTCAGCAGCCCTCAAGCGGTATGTCATGACAAAATGTTATCTTTCTCCTGCTGACTGATCCACCAGTGTGATCCCTGTCTCATCTGCACTGGCCACTGGAGCTGATGTTCCTGGGAGCCTGGCTTGTTGTGAGAAGGGAAGCCTGGCCTCCATCAGGCTTCCCTTTGGAAGCAGCTTCTGGGTCCTCCTCAGGTTCTTGCTTGTCTGCATCTTGTGTTTTATGTATTTTTCCCTGTTATTTTCCCTATCTTTTTGCTACCTTTGTGGGTTTCCAAAACTTTTCTTCTATTTCCCTTTGCAATAAAGTCATTTTTTTAATTCTTTTTTACTCTCTTCCTTCACTGCCTTAAAGGCTTCCTCTAGTCAACTGCCTAAGCCTCTGTGACTTACAGCTTCAAACAACCAACCAACTAGCTCAGAGTACTTTCCACAACTGTATCCAGTGCTATCACTTGTAGACCCCATGCATCTTAGGTCGGTTTCTAAACGCTTCATTGAAGAAGATTACAGCTTTAAAAATGATCAACAAAGGGATTATTTTAACATCTCATTAGTAACTCTGGACTGTAAAGCATCTCAAGTATTACAATGCAAGCTCTAACACTCCAAGAAAGTTTTTAAACTAGAAATTGCATTTTGTGAATGTTTTTGATGTCTTCAAATTTTATAGAAATGCTCTGTATATTGCAGATACTGAAGCAGAAAGATATAATAAAAAACAAAAAGAAATGAATGTCACCACACAGGTAAATATTTTTACTAAATCATTTTTTCAATAGAAAATTTTGATTATAGGCACTGATAATAGTGTGTATTCAGTATGCTCCGAATTTCTCAAACAGATAATTAGCTATTGTTGCATTTTTACTTTGAAAAATTCTCACTCGGTAGTATTTCTTCCTTCAGAGAAGACTGTTCACTGGGCTGAGCCTTTCCCTGGGCTCTGGCTGGCCTGCAGCCCTCAGTGTTTAAACAGAAAGGTCTCAAGTGCTTTAGTAACCTCAGAGTGTCCTCTGGCATCTTAGAGGGAGGGGATTCAATTCTTCACTCTACTCTCAGCCCAGCGACTAGTGTAAGGTTGTATGTAAGTCATTTGCAGACATGCCTTTGCTTGAAACCTGTTATTGCTCAAGATGCAGATGTATCTCTGACCCATAAATGTCCTCTCATTGCCTAGAATAGTTAGGAACCTACCCTCGGTATATAACCCTGGCAAGAAGAAATCCTAAACGGTTCTCTAGGAGCACTCAACATACTCAAAGTACCAAACACACTGCCTTTGTATCAAAGACAAAGGAGGAGTGTGCCAAGTCAGCTTGTCGGTGCACTGTAGCTCTCCCAGTTCTTTGGTTTATGTTTTCTAAAATATCCCTAAAACAGCCTCAAAGAGCCTAGACTTAAGAGGTGAAGAGATCGAAGGCCAAAGACTTAGCTCCAAGCTTGGGGCAGTGTTTCATGGCTCCTTAACAACAAAGTGAGCCGGCCTTGCTGAATATATTGTCACCATTTACACCACCATTGCAGAACAGGAAGGTCTGGGCTATCTTTTCATGACAATGACAACTAATGTTCCAACAACAAAACCACCAAATCAATACTGTCCTTTCCCTAGTTTTCCCTTTCGGACTTTCTTTCTGACTTTAACATGCTACAGTCCACAAAAGCTATCTACTCTGCCCCCGAAACACTCACATATTCTCTCTCTCTCTCTCTCTCTCTCTCTCTCTCTCTCTCTCTCTCTCTCTCTCTCTCTCTCTCTGCTTAAAGCAGTGATTCTCAACCTTCCTAATGCTGCAACTCTTTAATACAGTTTCTCATGTTGCAGTGAACCCCTCAACCACAAAATTATTTTCATTGTTACTTCATAACTGTAATTTTGCTACTGTTATGAATTGTAATGTAAATATATGGTATGCAGATGGTCTTAGGTGACCCTTGTGAAAGGGTCATTAGACCCCCCCACCAAGAGGTCACAACCCACAGGTTGAGAACCATTGGCTTAAAGTTAATGATTCTTGTGTTAATGACTCAGTACTTTCAGAAGCTCTGTATATTATTCCCTTCAGTATTAAAGAATGACCAACACAGGCATGATGACACATGCATCTGATCCCAGCATTCAGGAGACAGTGACAGGAGCATTGTCACAAGTTCAAGACCAGCCTGATCTACATAGCAAGTTTCAGGCCAGCTAGGGCTAAACAGTGTGAATTTGTCTCCAAGTGATAAAAAACAAAGTAATAAAATAACAGTGATCATAGAGGTGATAAACTCTTGGGTGTTTGATAGAATAGTAGTATGAGGGAATCACAAAGGCCTGCTAAAAGAACAACTCAAGTGCATGATTGATGGGCTACTGTGGCAACAATCACAACCAATAACACTCCAAAGTGGAGAAGCAGCGATGTTGTCCTCAGCATAGAGCAGCTCCCTTCTCAACTCACCTAATGTCATTTGTTCTTACTGTGCTATTAACATTGCGGTCCAATAAATAATTCCACTTTTGAAAAAGGCACATTTCCAAAGCCATGATTTATGATGTAGTCCGAGTTTATATTTGGAGTTGTGTCCTCATAGGTATACAATATTTTAAACTTTATCAGATCCCTTCACATGTACTATTCATTCTTCTTAATGCCTTTGTGTAGAATTGGTTATTCAAATGCTTATCTACAACTTGAAAATGGGAATAGCCTAGCCCATTAAAAATGTAAGAATCTTAGGATTACAAGAGTTCAGTGTATTCATTCATCAGACACAATGACTATTATGTACCACACAATAGCTCTAATTCAGAGTTTTCAAAAGGTTCTAAATGTTATTTTATGTTTTCCAGACCTCTATTTGATAACACTTCTTTGAGCTTCTGGTGTATAATATGGTATCTTATTCAGCTTTCCCCAGCCACGTCTTTGCATGTGATAGATACAATAAAAGTGTACATATTTAATTAAAGGTGCTTCCATCTGTTCAAGGCTTGGTCATAAAATGCCTGCAGTCTTCAACCTCTGGACATTTGGTCTCTTTCAGACCACCCATCTTGTATCATACTTTTCCAGATAGTACCTTCCCCTTTATCTCTAACTGGAATCTGGCTATCTCCTAAGCACTTCTTGCCCTGGTACCCTCTAGAACATTGTTTCCCACAGTCCATTTGTTCTGGTCCAGGATGGGGCAGTACACATCTGTAGCCCTTTATATTTGTTCAGTTGTTGGAATGTACGGAGATGAGGCAGAAGGGCAGCTCTGGTCTTTCTGTTTTCACTTTACTCTTGCACATTGGTAGCATGAAAATGTGCAATAAAATGATCAGCAACTGCTTTGCCAAAAGAAAGCTATTTGTCCTTTTTTATTAAAATTTTGCTAGGGTACAAAATAACAGGTTTTGTTGCGTATTTGTCACACGTATGTGTCATTGTAGTTTTTTCCTAGCGTATTTGTCACACGTATGTGTCATTGTAGTTTTTTCCTAGCATGTCCTCATTGACCTACCCTATCTCTTATAGATCCTCCTTGCTGATTTTTGTCATTATATCCTAAATATCCCCACCACTGCCTTCAGGCCATAAGTATTCTATTACACTCTCCCTACCCCTCAAGATCTCTTCCTCCACTATCCTGGACCCCTTTCTAGTTCTGTGATACACACACACACACACACACACACACACACACACACACACATACACACACACACACACACACACACACACACACACCCATTCACAACACTTGTTCATGTCCCATTGTACAACCTCAGATGTTATAGATTACCCTGGAAGAGACTGTTGTTTTCAAACACATTAATTTCAAACATTAATTCAGAAATATATGGATATTCACACAAAGAGGTTGAAATAAAGAATAGGAGTAACATCAGAGCAAGCTCGATATGATTTTCCCACCTTGAGTTTTCCTCAACCCTTCTTCCATCATATAGATTCTTATGTTTAGTCTCTTGATCATATCTCAGACTTCTTGGATGCTATAGTCATACTTTTTTTTCTTTATTAATCTTTGAATGTAGTATTTGCTAGATCTTGTCTTCCACCTCTGACAGCTTTCCTACTGACTGGCACAGTCAAGTACTGATGCTTTCCACTGTATTTTTTGTTTGAATCATTGATTTTTTTTTTAAATCCCATGTTTCTATTTGTTTGGCTTTTTATTGTTGTTGTTGCTGCTGGATTTTTATTCTACATCAGTGACTTTTTTCATATATCTTACTGATATTTTCCACATCAGTGACTTTTTTCATATATCTTACTGATATTTTCCACATCAGTGACTTTTTCACATATCTTTCTGATATTTTCCACATCAGTGACTTTTTCACATATCTTACTGATATTTTTCACATCAGCGACTTTTTCGTATATCTTTCTGATATTTTCCACATCAGTGACTTTTTCATATATCTTCCTGACATTCTCATTCATTTGCTCATCTTTCTTCTATGTTGCTAACTTTCCTTTCTAGGTCCTTTGTAGTTGGAGTTTACTCTAGTCCCGCTCAAACCCACAGCCACTCAGACCCAAATAAACACACAGACACTTACATTATTTAAATTGTTTGGCCTAATGGCTCAGGCTTCTTGCTATCTAGTTCTTATATCTTAACTTAACCCATTTCCATTCATCTATAAGTTGCCATATGGCTTGTGCCTTACTGGTACCTTACATCTTCTCATAGCAGAAGCGGCTGGCAGTGTCTTCTGACTCAGCCTTCTACCTCCCAGAATTTTCTTCTCTACTTATCCTGCCCACACTATACTTCCTGCCTGGCTACTGGCCAATTGGAATTATTTATCAATCAATCAGAGCCCCACATTCACAGCATCCCCAGCAGTCCTTGGTTGAATTTATCAACTCATTTGAATCCTCTTTGATGTGGTTGGCCAATTTCACCAGAAAACTTTTAAGTATTTATCTGGCATGTTACTTATTTTATAATCTTTTAATCCAGTACTTAAGGAATCATGATCTCCTGGAGACATCATGTTGCCTTGTTTTTTCATGTTTCTTGTATGTCTGCATTGTGATTTTCTGATCTGTTGGTTTGGGTATCTTTTCTAGTATTATTTGGGGAGCTTCTTGAGATTTCTACTCTTGAGGTCTCAATTAGCAGTACCACTCAGAGAGGAGAAAGCAGTTCTAACAGCAACACAATCAAACTGTACAAGATACAAGAATACATTTAAAAACAATTAAAACTCAATAATACATTACCAAAAAACATAAAACAGAAAATTGCAAAACTACTGTAGAACATGATATGGACTTAAAAATTATTTAAAGTGTAGAAATAGTAAAATTACTGAAATAAAGAAAGAAGGCATAGAAAAGGGATTTGAGGAATACATAGTAGGTAAAAGTAAGGGAAATGAAAAAGAGGAGTAGAGAGAAATATTATCAGGGAGAAAAGTGAAATAGTAGAGAAAATTTAAAAAACAAAACCCAAACATGTCCCATTAATAAATATTATTCAGAAACAAAATTAGATAGATAAATGTAAGAAGAGAAATAATACGCCAAGGATTTTCTTTTTTAATGATGAATGTATAAAAGGAATGAAAATAGAAACACAAAATTTTAAAGTATAACAAAGTAAAAACCCTGCTGAAAGTATAGGAAAACAGATAAGGTTGATCATAGGGGGTCCAAAAATAAATAAAAAGAAGGAAAAAAACACATGAAGTGTTGGCACAGCTCTTTCTGGGGCATCAGAACTGAGTGATGGCTAGTTTATGCACAGGAGTGAGGAGAGACCCTTTGAATTCATGGACTCTTAGCCTTCCTGTGGCTTAGACTGTTGCACCTGCATTGGACAAGTGACCAATGGTCACCAGAGTTTTCTTGTATTGTCAGTTTCCCTTCGTTACATGGAAGGGTCCTGTACTGGCCACATTTCTGTGGGCTGGCCAGGTTCTCCCATCCTCCTGAGACTCCTCAAATTGTATCACATTGGTGGCTATTATAATGAGGGGGGTCTCACAGCACTGAAATCTGTACATCAGCATAGGTGTCTTCATAGTTCTATGCCCCTCTATGTATGATTCACCCTACTAGAGGGATGCAGCTGTGGGTGTCCAGAATTCAGCTTGAGCTTCCAGGTCTGGGCCTTTATGGTAGGGAATGGCAGATAGGGGGCTCCAGAGGTTGTTTCTTCTGTTGCTCTCTACTTCAGGGCTATCAAACTCCAGGACTGGTGGCAGTTGGGGTGATCTGCTCCTGGCTCCCAAGGTAAAGCTACCTTTCCCTGTGTTATTTGCTGTTTGAGAGGTACCTTTTGCTGCATACTTCTCTTCTGAACAGTGTCCAAGCTTTCCACAGTTGCCTCTAATGGCACTCTCATCCTGGGCTGTGGTAGGCTCTCTGCTCTCAGGCACCCAGAGTTGGCTCAGATTGAGATAGAAGATTCCCTCTCAAGATGACATGCAATCATTGCCTCCAAGTTGTACAGAGTGACAAAATGGGCTTCTCCTCCTCCTCCTCCTCCTCCTCCTCCTCCTCCTCCTCCTCCTCCTCCTCCTTCTCTGCTGACCCATTTGCTAGAGGAATCCCCGTCTCAGCAATATCTACGACTTATATGGCATGATCACACATACCTGTTATCTGAGAACTTGGGAGACAGCAGCAGGAAAATCAAGGTCAGACTGGTCTACATAGGAAGTTCCAGGCCAGCTAGAACTGCCTGGCAAAATCTTCTCTTAAGAGACAAGAAAAATAAAACAAGCAAACAATAACTCTCCTAACTGGATCTACAGCGTACGAGTATTGTGAGCCTGCCCTAAGGGCAGGGCACCAGTCTCTTCTCGTTAAAGCTCCATGTTACCTTCTGAATGAGAATCCCCCTCTCACTTCCAGGGAGCCACTGAACTGGAACTGTTAGCTCAGTTAACATCCGTGCATCACCCATCATTTTCTATGTAGTTTGGGGGTAGCCTATCACTACCTTTGTGATTTCCCAAAGTTCTCCTTTTCTTTTTGGAGAAGAGCCATCTTTTTCTTATTTTGACTCTTCACCTGGGTCACACAGAGGCAGCTTCTTGTCTGACATCATTCCCAGAAGTCTAAGAGGAAGACTTTTTTTTTTTTAAACAAAGGTTATTTCTTCTCTATTGAGGAGCAGGCATTTTCTTTAAAGATAGTGGTACTTACTGCATTTAACATATTTGCCTTGCTAAAATAAAACCCTTAGTCATGTTAGACAACATATCTTAAGATCATTTTCTAGTCCTAATTGGAAATAGTCTAGAGAAATGAGGAATGCTAAGATGATTACCAAAAGCCCCTTTGCTTCAATTTAAGCAACTCAAAGATGAAATTTTTACTTTGAGGAGAACTTCTAAAATAGAGTCTAATGTTCAGAATTACCCATCGTCTTTTCTGTCAAACACATGCTGTATACATGTATTTAAGACTTAGAGAAAGGGTGATCTGATACAGTTTAAATTCTTGATTGAAAGCCCTAACAGAAACAGCATCTGCTCTCTGCAAGTTTTGGCTCTGTGCTATGTGGGCACACATTGTCACTGTTGGATGAGTGACACACATTTCCATGTTACTTTATTTGCGTGCTTTGATTTCTTTTTGCTTTCAACTTTCTTCCGCTGTTGCCCAGAGCAGGGACTCTGTATCTTTACCTGGCAGTAGATTCTGACAGGAGATGTGTCAGACCACAGGAGAGTGGGTTTCACACACACACACACACCCAGAGCTTCTGCTTCTGTACTTAAGGTGGAGCCAAGAATCTGCATCCCTTACTCCTAGGTGATGCCAAGGCAGCTGTTCCAGGACCATGTTTTGAGAATCAGTGATCTAGTGAAACCAAGTGCTTCTACAGAAAATGCCACTTTCTTCTCTCTTCTTCTTCCTGACTACTGTTGCATACACTGGCCTTTCTCTGATGATGTCTGGAATGCAAGTGTTCATACTTTAGAAATATGATGGCTTAAACACGGCACATGGAATCTCCATCTGTACACACTAGGAAGTTGAAATTCATCTCCTCATTCTTATTGAACCAGTGGCAGCAGCCTGTGTTCTTTCTGCCATCTCATGCATCCACCTAAACCGGGGCCACTCATGAGGGAGACTGATCTCATCTTGCTATGTCACTCACTTGCCCTCATGAGTGACTTCAGTAAGCTGTTAACTTCACATCGCATCCACTCTTTTCCCAGGAAGTATTTGTGAGACATGATGTAGTGTATCAGAGCCAAGAAGTGGTGATTGCTGAGGGGTAAGAGCTAGAAATGTCAGAAGGAAAATAGACAGTTAAGGAAAGTCAGAAATGTCTTTTGAATGTAGCACCCTGGAAAAGTCACTAGAAGGTAAAGAATCATCACTGTGCATTTTTTTTTTTTAACTTTTCACCTGTTTATCATTTACAAAGAACAAGGCTCCTGTCCCAACTCATTACTGGCATGACTCACTCTTGGAGAAGCAATTTCTGTTCTCCATATAGAGTGTAGTTCCACACCCGATAGTTCTCAACCTCTGGGTCATGACACCCTTTGGGTCTAACAACCCTTTCACCTAAGGCCATGAGGAAACACAGATATTTACATTATGATTCATATCAGTAGCAAAATTACAGTTATGATACAGCAACAAAAATAATTTCATATGTGGGGATCACTACAACATGAACTGTGTTACAGGGTCGCAGAATTAGGAAGGCTGAGAACCACTGTTTCAGATGCATTACAAGCATGCAGAGGAAGACAGGGAGGGTCTGAGTCCCTCACTAATGCAGCTCTGCCTCCACTCCGTTCAGCTAGTTAAACAAAACTGCAAGAGATTATCTTTGACTTTGTCCTTTCTCCTGCATCTGCATCCAGTCCCTCTCTGGTTCCTCTCTGTGCTACTTCTGAAGCATCCTTTGTCTGCCCGTGTAGTTTCCCGCCATTGCTTCTGTGCTCATCAGCGTCAAGCCTTTCTTCACCCAGTCGCCTGCTACAGTTTCCACACTGTTCTCCCTGCTCCCTCTCTCTGCAGTCTGTTGCTCACCTCAGTCAGAACTGTCCTTGCAAAGTGTAAAGCAGAGTGTGTCACTGTGAACTGTGCAGTGAGAGCTACCTGCATGAATGAAACCCCAGCTCCCTACTCTCCTGTATAGAACCCCCGCCTCCCTATGTGACTGTGCTCTGTAATTCTCTCCTTAGCTCACATTCAGTCAGGGCCTCATTCTCGTTCCTAAGACATAACTGATTGGTCCCACATGGGGTACTGTCATTTGCTTTTCCTTCTGCTGGGGAGGCTCTGCCTCCGTATCTGTTCACTACTACTCTTTGTCATTAACTTGTTGGCTGCAAAGTCACCTCTACAGCAAGGCACCCTGTCTAATCTAGTTAGGACCGTTCCCTCCTTGCCCTTGTGTCTTGTTTAATTCCCTTCACAGCATGCATCGATCTCTGAAACTAACCTGATCATTTTTTTTACTGGTTATTGTTAGTGTTTTTCTTCTCACAAGCTAATGGAAAGTCCCAAGGAGCAGCAAGTATCTCAGCCCCTCTTGCCATTGTCTCTTCAATTCTTAGAGACAGCAAGTGTGAACAAAGGAATCATTGCTAAAGGGCAGTGAGTTGCTTATTTCACATTCGTTAACTCCCAAAAGCTATACAAGAAGACTACTACAACCCTTCAGTCACTAGTCATGGTTTTTTTTCTTTATGAAATTCTATTAAAAAATAAATGTGGGATTTGTGGACCAACTGACATTTTCAGCATCAAATAAACACAGCCCAGATAGCAATTCAAAATGTTAAAATTACTGTATAATATTCTTGGCTAAAATTAGTGCAATTACTACCAAAAAGAATTTAACTATTTTACTTAAGATATTAAGAAAATTGTGGGGTGGTAGTGGTTGTTTTTTTGGTTTTGCTTTTTGGTTGTTCGTTCAGTTTTGGTTTTTTGAAATAAGCTTCCTCTACATAGCCCTGGCTGTCTTGGAACCCACTATGTAGACCAGGCTGGCCTTGAACTCACAGAGATCTGTCTTCTTCTACCTTCTGAGTGCTGGGATTAAAGGTGCCACCATGCCCTGCTCTGCTTTTTTGGGGGAGGTGGTTGTTCTTGGTGGTAGTGACGGTTTTGTTTTGTTTTGTTTTTTATTGAATAACATGCACTGATTTCTCTGGCTGAAGACATAGTTCACTGATGAACAGAGCAAATAAAACAGCTATAGGACCTGCATTCTGGAGGTTTAGAGACACAGAAACTTTTATTTAAACAGAAATATATGGTCAATAAAATATTGATGACAACCAATACTTGGCTATCATATACAAAGCTCTTCCTAGGCATCAACTTATTTGCGTCTCACAATACTTACTGAAATGGACAGTGTTATTATACCCATTTTACAGAGTGGGTAAACTGAGATTAATTATTGAACATAAAATATTACATATTACATATAACATCTCTGTAAAAAATCTATGGCACTTTTACCTTGAGGTAAGGACGGGGATGGGGAATTTGAATAAGTAAAATTTGTGTGCTTTTCAGAGTAAAGCCAATTATCATTCAGACAAAACATGGAAATACATCAATTCTAGTGGCCAGATTCTTGAATTAGAAGCTTTTTCAGAATGCTAGGACTATTTCTATATATTTTGTTTGCCTTTATCCGAGTATTTAAGACAGGATTCTGCTGTGGAAATATCTATAGGCACAAAACAACAACAAACAAACTATAATTTAGCTACAGATTAGGATTGAATGTAGAGCAAGATAAATTCTTCTTTTCCTCAGAGTCCATCAATATTTGAGTCTCTCATGTGAAAAGATTCCCTACTATGCCTGTGATTTAAGGGAAGAGGGACTACTGTGAAATATATAAATCTATACATTTATTCGGCTCTCCTCTACACAAGATAATATATTTTAAATAAAAAAGTACACTAAGAAGTTTACAAAATGTATAGTTAACTGAGTAGATAAAGTGTAAATGTACGATATAAAATGATGTCACTTTATGGCCGGACAGTGATGATGCATGCCTTTGATCCCAGCACTGGGGAAGCAGAAGCAGATGGATCTCTGTGAGTTCCAGGCCTTGTCTTAAAAAACATACATGTCACTTTAGAGACAGGAGCAGTGAACTAGTACTATCCAAGAAGGAAGTATCCCAAGTTCAGAGGGAGGGCACTGTGGTCCACAGGGTCATGAGGATGGCCCTGGGAAGGAGCTAGACCTGGGTCTTGAGACAGGAGAGATACTAGGCATAACGGTAACAAGGGACAATGGAAGATACAGATATGTAGGCAAGAACAAGGAAGTGGGGACAGACCTATATTGTTTAGGGACTAGTGAGTGTAAGACAGACTGCCCAGAATGGCTGCATGTGTGTGGGAGGGCTACTGCAAAAAGGAAGACTCCGGAGATCAATATTAGCATTTAGACAGAGGAGCTGGATTGTATTCTGCTGTGGCTGTGGGCTAAGGGCTTCTAAATTGGGTAGGATGTGTCCATGGGATATTTCGGAAGAACTCCCCCATTGTGAATCTTCCCGATGCAGGAGAGTAAAGAGGGTGTGGGAAAGGTGAGGAGAACTGAACTCTTCAACACAGCTTGCGTCTGACGAAAACACTCCCTGGCAGTTTAAAAACAGACTTGCACAAACTTCTTCCCCCTTTCAGTTTTCCGTTCACAGGATAAAGTACACCTTCCAAGTCCTTCAACAGAAACTCCTCCATGCAAACGCTCCTGCCTACCCAGACCCCGGCCTCTGTTACTCCTCCATCATCAGCTTCAGTTCGCACCTGGTTTATCCCAACTGACCTCCTCTTTACCCCAGGCTCTCTCCAATACATAATATTCTCCGACAGCAACCAGCGACTCCTGGAAATTAAAACCAATCACTGAC
The DNA here is from genome assembly GCF_903995425.1 of Onychomys torridus. Classification (NCBI taxonomy): domain Eukaryota; kingdom Metazoa; phylum Chordata; class Mammalia; order Rodentia; family Cricetidae; genus Onychomys; species Onychomys torridus. The sequence goes on from NC_050446.1 coordinate 153,550,160, forward strand.
GAACACTCCTCGGCTCAGGTCTCCTGTTCACAGGGAACACCATGCACAGCCCTGGTCCTGGCTTCAGAGCCGCCCCTCTGCCTCATGGGCCACCACGCTTCAGCTGCCCCGTCTTCCCGCAGCTCCGTGTGTCCTGACCTTGTCTTCCTCTCCTTCGTGAGACATTTGTATGACTAGTTCTGTCTCTTCCCACAGGGGTCCACTCACAGGAAAATGTGTCCCTAGGCCCCCGAGATGCAATAATACTAACTTTTAAAACCTCATTCTATCACTTGGCTGTTATCTTCCCAACCAGAACATAATGTTTTGAAAGGTAGAGACTTTTTATTCACAGTTGTAGCTCCCAACTTTTGATGTCTTTGAAAATCATAGAAAGGCTTTCTAGTGCTTGTCCCAGCTGACTGCTCTACTTGCTTTGAGAGAATGAGAGAGGAAAACCACTCAGAAAACACTATCGAAAAAGGAGGTCGAGACATTAGGCCATCAGAGGCATTAGCAGACATTAGTCAAGCTCTTACTGCCTCCTCAACTAGATGCTAGAACTTTTTATTTTTATTTTTATTTTTTTAGTTTTTCAAGACAGAGTTTTTCTATATAGCTCTAGCTATCCTGAAACTTGCTCTGTAGTCCAGGCTGGCCTAGAACTCAGAGACACACTTACCTCTGTCCTCCCTCCCCTAAGCTCTGGGATTAATGGAGTGAGCCACCACTGCCTAACACTAACTATTTTGCATTGATGTTTTAAATACCATTCTTTTAGTAGCATTGCATATTGTCTGTCAGTGGTGGTTCTTCAGGCAGGGAGCACAGCCCCATGCAACATCCTGAGGACTTCTATTTAGAGACTTCCACTCAGGTAAACCCAGTTCCTTAACTTCACCATGGAAAGGAATTTCAGGATGAGCCAGCATGAAGCAGAGTCACAGTTTATTAGGAGATTTTTAAACTAAACATAGATTTTTGCACAGGAGTTAATAGAAATCTTTCTAGGGAAAGATACAACCTCGAGCTACTTATGGGAGTGGACTTCTTAAAGAAAAACCAACCTTTGCTGTCTTTACAGTATACATATATATATAATATATACACATATATAATAGTATATATACACATATATTATTTATATATGATTTTTGTGGTGTCTGAAATTACCTTCAAAGGTTGCTAAGGAAATGTATTGAGATCATGGGATGGTTCCTGGGCACACTATAGAGGATTGTAGCTTATAATGTAAAACCTAGATCATGGGGATACAGAAAGTTTGGATATTTTCATTGCAAACACAGTCAATAATTTTGTTTGTAAGATTCCCAGGAAATAACTGAGAGAGAAGAAAGGCCATAGTCAAGATCATACACTCAGGCCCTAAGCCTGGTTTGTTGCTATCTTAACATTCCTAATAGAAAAAAAATGTATAATAAATATAAATGTATCTTATAATAGAAGGAATTTTTTCTCTGTGTCAAAACACTTCACAGTAAATGTTAATTATGTGGATCTCTCTCTCTCTCTCTCTCTCTCTCTCTCTCTCTCTCGTGTATGTGTGTGTGTGTGTGTGTGTGTGTGTGTAGTTGCATGTGTGTATGTGTAGTTGCATGTGTTTGTGTGTACAGAAGTCAAAGGACAACTCGAGAGAATTGTTCTCTCTTTCCACCATGAGATGTAGGTTCTAGGGACTGAATTCAAGTCACCAGTCTCAAAGGCGGGTGGCTCTTTATACTGAGCAATACTGCCAGGTAGAATACTGGGATACTTCATGGAATATGCTAGAATAGCTGATCTTCAGCTAAAAGTCAAGTGAAGCTTTAGATTCTAGAGTAAAAGACTCCCTTTCCGTGCCCCCCAAATTTTCCAGCTTTTCTTTCCTGCCTGAAGATGATGATCTTGTGAAGGCAAGGCATGCAGGAAGCTCCTGTTCTGGCTTCCCAGTACCAAGAGAACACTTCCCAGCCTTTTACATTTTCATTGACTAGAAAGTGGCTGACAGCACTATGGATTCCTTTCAGGTCTGACCTAATACAAAAAGAAAGGAAGGAAGGAAGGAAGGAAGGGGAGGGGAGGGGAGGGGAGGGAGGGGAGAGGAAAGGAGGGAGGGAGGGAAGAAGGGAGGGAGGATAGAACTTGGTTTATCTGTTGTGATGGGTTATGTTGACTGTCAATTTGACATGATCTACAATCGCCCAGTGGACAAGCCTCTGGGCACATCTGGGAGGGTGTGGTTAGCCTCTCCACAAGCCTGAGGTATCTTCCTGAGATTAAATAGGGAGTAGGGAGTGGGAAGCGTGGTGATCTGAATGAGAATACCTTCCATAGGCTCTGACTGGCTCCAGCCACCATGCCTGCGGTTGTGCAGCCGATCTGCCCCCAACCATGACAGATTCTTATCCCTGTGGAACAGAAAGCCCAAATAAATCCTTCCTTCTGTAAATTGCCTTGGTCATGGTGCTTTATCACAGCATTAGAAAAGTAACTAATATAATCACACTAAACATGGGCAGCACCATGCTGTAGGCTGGGGCCCCAGTCAGAACAAGAAGGAGTCAAGGACCTGAGTACAAGCACTGGGCTCCCTCTGTTTCTCGCCTGATGAACTGCACCCTGGAACTATGCACCAAAATAAACCTTCCCAATCCTTTCTTCCTTAAATCGGAATATTTTATCACAGCAATAGAAAATTTAATACGCCCATATGTGGTTTATTATTTGATCATAAAAATGAGTGAAATGTTGATATAAGCTACAATGAAGTTTAGCTTTGAAAAGAATCATCCTGCATGGAAACAGTCACACAAGAAGGAAAAACATCACTATGTGATAATGTGCATATGACGAATCCAAATATGGAGATGACAGGGACAGAACATAGATTAAGTAGTTAGGGCTAACAGTAGGACAGATTTGGAAATAAGATGGTGACAGCTAAAGAATTTGTAGTTTCCTCTTGAGGTGATAAAATGTTCTTCTAAAACTGACTGTTGTACATATTTTGTGAATATCTTTAAAAACTGAACTTAACATGTCAAATGGCTAAGTTATTGTAAGTTGATTGTACGTTAGCAAAGCTGAAGTTGTGGTTTTGTTTGGGGACAAGTATTAGTTATTTAGCAGCGCTCTTTCCCTGCGAGGAACACGTCCTGAACACGACAAATCCACAGAAGAGCTGTTTATTAATATAGGATAGGAAGGGACAGACGTGACAGGCCTGTGTGAAACACACACATGAGTGAGAAGAGGAGAGAGAGAGAAGAGAGAGACCTGTGCAAAATGGCGCCAGCTTTTTAGAGAGTGGGCTGCGCATGCATACAGGACCACATGTGGCTACTCCACGCATGCGCGTAGATTACATGGCCATGTGCACACTTTATGCTACCATGTAAAGCCACGGAGTCCTAAGCCACGCAAGATGTTCTGACCTGGAAATGGCTATTTTGAACCAGAAATAACTGGGCGGTCCGCCAGGCAAGCCCAACCGTGTGGACATGTTGTGATTTCCTATCAACAAGGCTCACATATCCTAGCCTGGCCTCAAACTCACTATGTAGAGAGATGACCTTGAACTTTGTATTCTCCTACTAGGTTTATAGGTATACATCATGCCCCATTAAATGTAGAAGTAAGGATCAAACCTAGGGCTTTGAGCATGCAAGGCAAGCACTCTAGCAACTGAGCTACATCCCCAGCCCAACAAAACTGTCTTTTACAAAGCTTTTGCCTAGCACCTTGCCTCTGGATACCCTGGGATTAAGCATTTCAGAAAGCAGGAGTTTAAACTTCTTTGGCAACAGAGGAAAAGAAACATGACCCTTTGTAGAAGCATTAATTGACAAAAGATTCTCATTTAATTTACCCTGAAAAAGGATGTATGTAACTTTCCTTCATAAACCTTCTAAGTTCTTTTTTTAATCTTTATTATTTTATACAATTCAAAACAAATTGCACATACATAACAGAAAAGCTTGTAACCTTAGTTCAAGTAGGTTAATTAGATGATTTCTGGAAAATACACTGGGGAAAGATTTTTTTTTTTTTACACTGAGGAAAGTTTTTTTTGGTTGTTTTTTTTTTTTTTTACATTTTTAAAAGTTGCAACATACATATTTGTTGTACCACATGAGGCAGGATCATCTCCATTTATTTTAGCTCATGTAATTGATATCACCATGACAACTTACCAGGGGGAGAGTAGATTGGTTACATTTTCTTTTTATTTTATTTATAACATTTAGCTTTTAGTGTTTGGCTGCATGGTTCAGATAATAAAACAGATTTCAAAGGGTTTATTTCATCATACATCATGGATGAAATAAATGGCATATGGCAGCAAGACATATGTCATTTTGATGTTAAAAAAGCAAGAATTAGAGTAATCTCACTAAACTTGCATTTGTTTTAGAATTTAAAAAGTCATACAGGAGTGAAGTGAACCCAAATCCTTTTCTTTGTAGGTATCAGTGAGCAAAGTCAAGCAATTTTTATCAAATCTACTGGAACAAGGAAAATCAAGTAAAATAACCAATAAAAGAGAAAATCCCTTAGGAAAAAAGAAGAATCAACATAAATTAAAAATAAAAGGAATTCAAAATAAAGATCTCCTGAAGAGAAATCAACACTATTGTAAGTAGAGCATGCTCCCACATGTCAATCTGAAATGACTAACAAAGATCGTATTTTAGGGCTGCCTCTGATAAAACATAGGCTATGGTCATAAATATTTATATGCACAATAGAGTTACGCTGTCAACTTCTAGGATTTTAACTCAGAATTGAGAATAATATAACAAGCAAGGTTAATAATTATACCTCATGGGAGAAAAATCTCCAAAAGTATATAGGTCCTTATCACTCACTCTGCTAAGAATGACTCTCTTATGCTAAAGGAAACCAAAATGAATGTAACACCCCTTTTGTTCTATGCCAGTAATCGAAGTCTCCATAACAGAAGCACACATGCTTCATAGTTAGACTTCTTGATATAAAAGAAGATTCTAGAAAAATATGGTCTCCACAGAGTCTGTGTGCAGAATTTAAGTGGTGCCCAATCATCTTTAAATTTGTATTCTTTGACAATGTCATGTATTTGTGTAAGGAATTTTGATCACATTCATCCCATAGTCCCTTCTGTTATGCCTCTCATGCCTCTCCTGCTCTCTCTGGAACCAGTAACTTCCCAACATGCCCCCCCTCCTACTTTCATGTTGACACTCAAGCATAAAGTTTAAAAATTATTTTCAACGTTTTATTTAAGCCCAATGCATGCTCTTGTGTAATAGATGGATATGAATTTCTACTTTATTAGCATGTTATTTAAATAGATGCTTGAGAGCTAAAATTGAGAATGAAGAATATCAGTTTTCAGTGATTCTATCAAAATGTGCACATCTAAATTTATTCAAAATGTAAGTCATACATATTGTAATATTTATCTGTCAGTTTTTTTAATGGAGAAATGTGGTTTGCCTTTTATTCAGCATACATTGGCCTTCCTAATATAACCCATACCCATTCTACTACACATGAGCTCTCCCAACAGGATCTTTCGTGTACAATAGGGAACTATAGACACATGGAGCAACTGTGTCAGTCAAAGCCTATGGGAACAGAAGATGCAGTAAAACCACAAAGCTCCCCTAGACGAGTAGCAGGAGTAACATCATCATCTCAAGGCTCCAAAGGCCCTCAGGGTAGTAGTGACTACTAGAATTGAGAATGCAACAAGAGGAGCTTGGAGAAGGCTCTGTGACAGAATTGTGACCCTAGGTCAAGAAAAAATGCCAGGCTACAGAGTTATAGATTGGTAAGCCAAGGAGTATTTACCTTTATCTCACTCTCTGCCTACTCTTTATACTCCCTACTGCCTTTTGACCTAACCTATCCAGAAACTGTCAAAAGGAGTTCACAAGAAAAGCACTCAGGGGGCTTCCAGCACACTGGCTTTTCAGGCAGGCAAATTAGAACATGGACTAGAAAGGACAAAGGCTTTCATTGACATATGATAAATTAAAAGTGAAATTACAGAGCCTTAAAGAGAGAACACCAGAGGTCATCTAGTCTCACATCATTTTTGGTACTCCTAGTAGATAACATGAGATTATCTAAGTACATGAGATTAGCTTCTGGGTCATACAAGGCCCTTGTTATTCCTTTATGCACCCCTTTCTTATAAAGTTCTTAACTTACATGGAACCCACAATGATCTTAGTCCCCTCACATCTCCTGCTAGTCAGGGTCAACTTGTGGTGGGTCGAGTTGGATTTACTAACCATGATATCCTGTATTCTACAGAAAACACTATTGCTATTTCTGACATCAGAGCACAGTGAAGATATAATGTATTCATGACAAATTGAAAGCCTTTACCCATGGAGTCATTTCATTGACTTATTACAGAAGTCAATGATACAGGGCCAAATTTAGAGCCAAGAACTCATAGTAGTCCACTATAAATCTCCAGAATAATATTTACCTGATCATCCAGATACAGTTTTAAATGTGATGAGGTTGAGAAATTTTTATTTGCTGAAATATTTTGAATGGCATGCATGTCTTTGTTTGTGAAGCTGCCCTAATAAGTGTTTATGGATAGGAAATAGATGAACATCTGTTCCTGACCCTCTCCCACCCGACACAGGAATCTGCTGATGCCAGTTCTTCAAGGAGAGACACTTTCTTGAGACCCAGGGAGAGGACTGAGAGGTTTTGCTTATTTACTTTGGGTTGTTTGTTTGTTTGTTTATTGATTGATTAATTGATTGATTGATGGTTTTGTTTTGTTTTGTTTTGTTTTGAGACAGGGATTCTCTGTGTGCTTTTGGTGCCTCTCCTGGATCTTGCTCTGTAGACCAGGCTGGCCTCAAACTCACAGAGATCCACCTGGCTTTGCCTCCTGAGTGCTGGGATTAAAGGCATGCCCCACCACTGCCCAGCCTATGCTTTTATTTTCTGAGATTATAATATCATTTCCCTCTTCTCTTTCCTCCCACCAAACCTTATCTTTCCAATTCATGGCCTCTGTTTTTTCCTTTTAACTGTTGGTGGTGGTGGTTGTAGTGGTGGTTGTGGTATGTGTGTGTATGTAGTATATAAATACAACCTGCATAGTCTGTATGATGTTACTTGTATGTATATGTTTTCAGGGCTGACCAGTGGTATTAGATAAGCAACTGGTGTGTGTTCCCTGGGGAAGACTGTTTCTCCTGCACGCAGCATACTTTAATTGCCAACAGTTCTTTCTGTAGGGTTGAGGCCTCTTGACCTTCCCCTTTTCATGTTAGCATGTCTATTGGTGGCATCCTGGTTCAGCTCATGTGTAGGCAGCATTGAGACTTCACGTTTGTTTGTTTGGGTAGGGTTTCTGGTTCCCAGGCTGGCCTACAGTTCCCTATGTAGAAAGGATGAGAGTGTGATCGTGAACTTTCCAAACTCCTGCCTCCACCTCCTGAGTGATGGCATTACAGATGAGAAGAATTACACAGAAAAATATGAAGAAATGTTTGGATCCAGGAACATGGTGGTTGTGCTAAGTTGGGGTGCCAATAAACCCCCAAATTGGGAGATCTAAGTTGTGTTTTTAAATCATACATGCCTGAGATAACCAAAGAAGCCATTTTAATCCCTGGGGTATATTAGCCTCTTTTTCTGTTCTGTGAAATCTTAAGTCTGCAGTTCTCAAACTTGCTTCATAAAGAAAAATTCTTTTAGAATAACTCAAAAAGAAGTTGCATTTCCCTGTGAGTCAGTGGGTATGTGGTGATGCCAGGAGAGGAGGATGGTCACTGGAGACGGGAGGTTGAAGGGATTTCGAGAAGTCACAGATGGATAAAACATGCTTATTCACCGGGGGGGGGGGGGGGGGGGGCAGCACATAGAACACCAGGTACCCGGACACACACCAGCACACTTGGGCAGAACACAGGCAGGTACAGACACACACAGACAGGCATACACACACAGGTAGGCTGATGAGGGCAGAGGTTCTCTGGTCTTTGACTTCAGGGCCAAATTTATATAAAATGCATACTTAAGTGACAGTCTGCCAGCAATAGTTATATGACAGATTATATACCACTGTTAAGCTTTGTATTCTGCAGATATCCAATGTTAGCCATTTTGTGACCATTTTATACCCCTTCCCACCCATGCCCATCATTAGCCACCTTGGCCAGTGCCAGATATCTATAACAGCACCAGGTTGTTTAATATAAACTGGCCCTTATCAGTTTGTGTTCCCTACAACTGTAAACAGAATAAGAACAGTACTTGGGACATCAGGAGTTAAACAAGAGGAAGCTGTGGAGGCAAGATCTCCTCTAAAGGGAAAATTTGAACTTTACAAGCTGTGAAAATAAAGCAGTAACATGGGGGTTAGACGTGATTACAGGCTCACTCTAAACCTTGTGGAATTCTGACCTTCTTCAGTCCCCATTTAAAATTCCCATGCACAGGATACAAGCTTCACAATGAGACACAGGTGTTCTAGATAAGTGCTGTTCCCCAAAGCACTCAGTCCATCAGAACAAGAAACAAAACTCAGCCTAACTAGCTTCAAAATGCTTCTGTTCTAGAGATGGAAATGATTAACATCAAAGTCTCTAGAATGTGCATACGGTTTTCCACGCTTTGAAAACAGAGCAATGACTCATTTTCAATCTTGCCAATTGTTCTTTAACTCCGAATTTCTCAAATATAACAAAGAGTAGTTGCATCCCATTACTTAAAAGCAAGATATGTTCCTGGCACAGTATCCATCATATGCTCAGAATGGGAAAAAAAAAAAAAAAAAAAAAAAAACTTGATGAATTAAATTGTGTCAAAACTTGTCTCTGTGCAGTTAGGACATGGTCTCAGAACAGAGTTCAAATTCAGAATTTTCTTTGAAGTATACTATATTATAGGTGCTATTCAAAGGTAAAAAGCCTTAGACCTCTAGAGTACATTTGAGTGATGTTTTACAGTTGAACATGATGTTCTTGCAGGCATTATCTTTAAAAAATGGTGCAATTTCCCTCAGAGTACCTTAAAACTGTGACTTCAACAGCTAATTCGTTCTTCTGAGAAAAAATTAAGTCTGAAAAAGTAATTATCCCTAGTAAATTGTTAGCAAGACAAGTCAATAGCCAGCCTGAGCCCTGGAGTGGTTGAAGCCTGCTCTGGCTCTCGTGTTCCTTCCTGCCTCCCAAGGGTTTAATCAGCATTCATTTTAGTTATCATCCTCCACTACCACGGCCTTGGTTGGAGGAGGGTAGTTTACAGCTCATCTAAAACCAATTTAGACATTCCTTTTTCTCCTTTCTGCAATCTAAAGCAGCTAGGCTAAGTTTATCATTTGCATTCTATTTTATCGACTTTTTGAATATTTGCAACAGACACTGGGAAATGCCAGACAAAGACTCCTTTAATGAAGGACATGTCCCCAGTTGCTGAGGCTACAGTCTACAGATAGCCTTCAGTAGCCAGTCCCGAATGGGGTAGTATTCCCAACCAGACAGCTGGCCCTTCCACTGGTAGCCACTGCTGACAGCCATCAGACCAGGAGTATAAAACCCTGATCATCTCACCATACTTGGGACAGTCCTAAGGCTACTCTCACTCCAGAGTACCCTGTGGGGTGCCTACAAAGTATTTTTTATCAAACCTACTTCAGGATTTTCCTCTGCCCAATCCAACTTCTCCCCAGATGAGGGTCCAAGGACACTTCACAGAGGGAGAGGTTAGGAGGGAAAGAATGACTGTGTCTTGGATCACTCACTGGCAAGACCTCTTTTCTCTTTTGATCTTGAAGATCAGCCTCAAAGACTGTCTGTCTCATGTATGTCTTGAGGGACCTAAATCAATTTTATGTGTTAGGGGAAGGATGAGAAGGAAACGCCCAACTTAAGGGAGCTTGGTCTCAGAATTCTAAATTCTCCTTCTCCTTATTAACAGGGTTAATTTCCAGCTACTAAACTGGGGAGCCAGGCTTGATTTTTGAGAGAGAGAAATAGGCAAGACTCAGACACCCAAAGGCACTTCTTAAACACGACTCTTTCACCATCTGCTTCTCAGGGAAATCAGCCCACACCTTACTTACTATCTCTCCGACTGTTTGCTGAAAGGCTTGGTCAAGTCAACACAGTTCCATGCAAATGAACTTCGTCCATTCTTGCAAAGTGGTGGCTAATTCAGTCTGAAACCCCTCCTGTTGTAAATGCCTGGAAACAATGCCCGTGGTGTTCCAAAACTTTTGTTTTTTAAAGAAGTAGTGGCTACATGAGCACAGATTGAGTCACACTGCCTAGAACTGAGCCGTCATCTACTGTGTACCAGCTGAGTGACCTTGCTCAAGCTGCCAGACGTCTTTGTGTCCACACCACCTCAGCATTAAAATGAGAATGATAGTCCTTCTCATAGTCGGTGAAAGAATTAGTAAATATAAGCACTGAGAATTGTCAATACTAACTGCTTTATAAGTAGTAATACCTGCTATTGTATATTGTTTGAATCTTATTTTATAAAACATACTTAGCTAAATTAAGGGTTTTAGGTAATAAATTACATCTCAAATCAGAATCCCTGATCTCGTTTTACTTTCATAGATGCTTGAAGAAAGGGAGTATTTTTCCCTACAGCTAACACTTCCTCCAATGCCCCTGGGGGTCTTGGTGTTTGATGACAATGAACAGGAGATAATCAAGTATAATATTGCAGTAATATTATTCTTATTCAAGTGGCATTTTTTTTTTTTTTTTTTTTTTAGTTAATCGCATCTTTATCTGCTAAACCCTGTGCTGAGTCACTTTTTTCTTGCATGGGATGTTATTTTTAGTAACAGATCATTATTCTCCCTCCTTTGACAATATTCTGTCTTCTTGGCACACATAAGGGTGAATGTGAAGAGTTTTCCTGATGTGAATCCTGAAAATCAGAGGCTGAAGTTGTTCTGTATTAAATGCAACTACAATTAATGAGGACACAGCAGTCGGTGTGAGAGAGTTTCGCTGCCGTGGGAAAGAACCTTCCGTTTTTATCTCTGTCACTTTGTGAATACACCTGACTTGTGGTCAGACTCAATGACTCCTGGCTCCTCCATCAATCCCTTTAATTCTTGATGATCCTTTGCATAATACATGATATAAATATAACTTGAGATGTGAAATAATTTATTATCCTCTTTCTGTAGGTTTTCTAGGTAACTTAAAAGAGTATTTACTTATAATCTGGATGTTAAGATTATAGAGTCTGTGGCTAAACATAAAAAAGAAGGAAAAATGTAGCAAAGGGCAGAGCAAAGTGCTTTTGGAGATGGAGCTTTGAAGGGAGACATGGGATAAAGGCATGACAGGCCAGGAGTGGGTACAGATGACTCCAGAGATAGGCACACTTAAGTGTCCCTTCAAAAGATATATATATCTTGAACATAATTAGGAAAGTTGGCAATTGATTTTTTTTTTCAGTTCTAAAGGACCTGACACCCTCTTCTGACTTCTGCAAACACTAGGCATACACATAGTACACAGTCACACATATAGGCAAAACACATATACATAAACTAAAGATAAATAAAATCTAAAACAAAAGAAAGCTAACTAAGTATAGGCCTGGTAGTGAGCCAGCAACAGCAATCCTCCATGGTGTCTGCTTCAAGTTCCTGCCCTGACTTCCTTCAATCACAGACTAAAACTTGTAAGCTGAAATTAACCTTTTCCTCCTCTGAGTTGTCAGAGTATTTTTGTCAAAACAGCAAAATGAAACTAGAACACCTATCATAAGAAAGCCTGTTTTGTTTGTTTGTTTGTTTGTTTCCATCAGGGCAGAACAGGCACCTACAGGCTGGCCAGTCAGAGAACTACAAACTCAAGGAGGCCCTTTAAATCTGTTGCTGGCAGCATATAGTGGAGAAGTATTAAAGACTAAGAGACCAAACAGAGCCATTTATCTGGTGTTTCTAGGTTCTTATTACTGTCAGGGAAGAATTAAAAATAAGACAAAGTAGAGAATGGGGGCAAGATTTTGTTTAGAGTGTCTTAGTTAGGGTTTCTATTGCTGTGAAGAGACACCATGGCCATGACAACTCTTATAAAGGAAAACATTTAATTGGGGCTGGCTTACAGCTCAGAAGTTTAGTCCACTGTCATCATGATGGGAAGCATGGCTACACACAGGCAGACATTGCTGGAGGAACCAAGAGTTGCATCTGGATGTAACATGAAGAGAGACACTAGGTCTGGCTTGAGCATTTGAAACCTCAAAGCCCTTCCCTGGTGACACACTCCCTCCAACAAAGTCATGCCTCTTAATAGTGCATTCTCATTAAAACCATCTCAGTCTACTCCCTGTCCCCCAAAGGCCTGCAGCCATATCATAAAGCAAAATGCACGCAGTCCAACTTCAAAAGTCCCCATAAGCTATAACATTCTCAACCCTATTTAAAAGTCTGAAGTTCAAAGTCTCTTCAGAAATGCATAGGCAATCTCTTAACTGTAATCTCTTATAAAATCAAAATAAAAAAGCAGATCACACACTTCCAACATATAATGGCACAGATATACTTTATCATTTCAAAAGGGAGCATAGTGAGGAAATATTGTAACAAAGCAAGACAAAAAACCAGCTGAGTACACTCCAAACTCTGCATCTCCATGACTGATAATCAAAATGCTCTTCAGATCTCCAACCTTATTCAGCTTTGTTGACTACAACATACTTCTTTCTCTTGGGTTGGTTCTATCTCATGCCAGCAGCTTTCCTAGGCCAGTATCCCATGACTCTGGCATCTCCAACATCTTGGGGTCTCCAAGGCAATCCAGGCTTTAACTTCACAGCTTCACACAATGATCTCTCTAGGCCTCCATGCCAGGACACCCCTGATGTATGTATGCCTGGCTTCAGTGGCTTTCCTTAGTCTCAGAGGGAAATTCATAACCCCTCCTTTCTATCCTTGATTCTAAAGCTCTAACAATGTGCAAAAGCTGCCAAGTTCCGACACTTACTGGAACTGGAACATGCCTATGGGGGGCATTCAAGCCACCACACAGAGTGAAGGCAACAACATCAGTGAAGCACAGGCCAGAGACACAGCTCCATGTTATAGCTGCCTATGGTAGCCTGAGCTCTTTTCAAAGACCTCTTCTCCAGAGATTCTTTTTTTTTTTTTTTTTTTTTTTTGGTTTTGGTTTTTCAAAACAGGATTTCTCTGTGAAATAGTCCTGGCTGTCCTGGAACTCACTCTATGGACCAGGCTGGCCTTGAACTCACAGAGATCTGCCTGCCTCTGCCTCCCAAGTGCTTGGAATTAAAGGATTCTTAACTTCATAGCAGAAAAGAACTTCAGCATGAACCAGTATGATGCAGAGTTAGAGTTTATTGAGAAGATATTTTAATATTGATTTAAATAAGGAAGAGAGAAGCTCAGGGAATGGAGAAGATACACCTGAGTGTGAGTGTGACCCGCTCAAGAGGGAGTCACACTCAGCGTCTTTACAATAGCCACAAGAGCATTTTTTGGTGGCATCTAAAGTTATGTCTCAAAGGATTCCTAAAGAACTTTTCCTTTTCAGTCAATGAGCTCATAATGTGGCCCCAGAAGTGCATGGGCTGGGATTACAGCTGATAAAATAAAACTCAAGATCATCAGCGTTGCACAGAAAGTTAGAATGTTTTCACTGTTAACAAAAATTAATAGTCTTGTTTGTTAGATTCCCAGAAAATGTGTCGGAAAGGAATAAGACCTCATTTGAAGGTCATATATGCTCAGACATTAGGAACAGTTCATTGCTATTTTAACATGCTTATTTGAAATATCTATATATAAAAGGAATTTTGTCTCTATATAAGCAACTGTCTTAGTTAGGGTTTCTAATGATGTGAAGAGACACCATGATCCTGTCAACTCTTACAAAGGAAAACATTTCATTAGAGTGGCTCACTTACAGTTCAGAGGCTCAGTCCATTATCATAATGGTGGGATGTGGCGGCATGCAGGCAGATATGGTGCTGGCAAAGTAGCTGAGAGTCCTACAACTTACAGGCAACTGAGCAAAGCTTGAGTGAAAAAGAGACCTCAAAGCCCACCCCCACAGAGACACACTTCCTCCAACAAGGCCACACCCACTCCAACAAAGCACACCTCCTAATAGTACCACCACTCCTATGAGATTATGGAGGACAATTACATTCAAACTACCACATTCCACTCCCTGGTCCCCATAAGCTTGTAACAATACCACAAAGCAAAACGCATTTATTCCAACTTTAAAAGTCACCATAGTCTATCATAATCTCAACAATGTTTAAAAGTACAAAGTTTCTTTTGAGATTCATGTAATCTCTTAACTGTAATTACCTGTAAAAATCAAAACCAAAAAGCAGATCACATACTTCCAACATATAATGGCACAGGTTATGTATTAGCATTCCAAAATGCAGGAAAGGGAGCATAGCAAGGAAATATTGGACCAAAGCAAGATGGAAAACCAGCTGGGGCAAACTCCAAATTCTGCATCTCCATGCTTAAAGTCAAACTACTCTTTAGATCTCCAGCTCCATTCAGCTTTGTTGACTACAACACACTTCTTTCTCTTGGGCTGGTTCTACTCCCTGTTAGCAGGTATATCAAGACTGGCATTTCTAAGATCTTGGGGTCTCCAAGGCAATCCAGGCTTCAACTTCACAGCTTCACAAAATGACTTCTCTACTAGACCTCTATTCAGGGACACCTCTGACAAATGCCTGGCCTCAGCAGCTTTCCTTAGTCTTGGGGGCAAATTCCATAGCCCTTTTCTTCTATCCTCAGCTCTAAAACCAGAACCACATGGACAAAGCTGCCAAATTCTGCTGCTTGCTGGGGCTAGAACATGGCCCCTCATTCAATTACATCTTCACCAGCTTTCTGTTTCTCATTGTTACCTTTATTGCCTAAGCTTGGCTGTCCTAAAACTTGCTCTGTAGACCAGGCTGGCCTCTAACTCAGATATCCATCAGCCTCTGCCTCTAGAGTACTGAGATGAAAGGCATACACCACCACTCCAGGCTCTAAGCTTTTCTTTAGTTCCTTTCCACAAGTTAGAAATTTAGCTGAGTGGGATCTTGACCTGAGGTTACCACTCCCTTTATTCCATTTCTTAATCTGTTTATTTCCTTGAACAAAGGATTTAGGTCCATTCCACTTCCTGGTGCTCTTTCTCTCCTCAAAGTTTGCATTTTGTAATTTATCCCACTTAGCTCATTCATTTTCATTATGAATCTTCATTAGAGTTATCACTCATAACCACAAGCCAGAGTCTATATCTATACCAGGCTGTTTTGAGATTTCTTCTGCCAATGGAATTAATCTAAATCTCTTCACTTTAGCCTCAGGCAGACTCTTCGGACAAGGGAGAAAGACAGTCACTTTAATATGTCAAGAACAATCTCTAGGCAACATACTAAAACTCTTCTCTTCTGAAAACTCTTGGGTGAGGCCCCCACAATTCATTAAATCACACTCAGTACCACTGTCTGCCAAGCTTCTACTAGAATGGCCCAGTAAGCAGCACTTAAAGCATTCTAACTGCTTTTCTACTCCACAGTCCTGAAGTCCATATTCCTTCAACCAAAAACAAGATCAGGCCTATCACAGCCATACTCCTGTCCCTGGTACCAGCTTCTTTCTTAGTTAGGGTTTCTATTGCTGTGAAAAGACACCGTGACCACAGCAACTCTTACAAAGGAAAACATTTAATTGAGGTGGCTCACTTACAGTTCAGAGGGTCAGTCCATTATCATTATGGTGGGACATGGCGGCATGTGGGCAGACATGATGTTGTCCATGCAGGCAGACATGAAGTAGTTGAGATTCGACTGGACCCCTGGAGCTTGGCCTGACGCCTGGCTGGCTGGCCGTGTATCTTTGCATCTGCTTTCATCAATTACTGGATGAAGGCTCGATGATGACAGTTAGGGTATTCACCAATCTGATTGCCGGAGTAGACCAGTTCATGTTGTTGTTTTTAAGGCAAGGTTTCTGTGTGTAGCCCTTGCTGTCCTGTAACTTGCTCTGTAGCCCAGGCTGGCCTCGAACTCAGAGAACCACCTGCCTCTGCCTCCCAAGTGCTAGGATTTAAGGTATGTGCCACCATGCCCAGCTGCTTTAATTCTTGATTCTCAGCTACAAAAAAACTTCAACCAGATTCAAGAATAAGGGTCTCTTTTCCCTTCTCATGTCCTCTTTTTTCCCCTGTCTTTCTATCCTACCTCAAAAAAAACATGTTCTCAAGAAGTGGGTATGAGTTTCTCTAGAGTCACATTAACCAGACTTTGGGTAGCTTGGCCTTATTGGCAAACTTCAGTGGTGAAGAGGATTACTGAGAAATGAAGGTATATGTGTGTTCAGGGGGAACAAGGAAGTCCCGGACTGGGTCATGATTTGCCAAGAATAAGGTTCAAACCCTCCTCCCCTTTATTGGTCTTGTATGAGAGTTTTAGATGTGTTGTTGTTACATCAGATGCATGACGGGAGCAGGCAAATTTGCAAGGCTGATGATATGGACAGAAATGTTATTATTTTGTAATAACAAAGCAAAGGACTGTGAGCAGTTGTCTTGACCCACCATGTTGATCTCATCCACTCTTTCTCACTCCCTCCCCAAGCCCACCTCTGCTTTCTTCCCATGTCTATCTAGTCTGCCTCACATCAAATTTAGAATGCCTCCTGAAATCATTTCTTTACTATGCTTTCCCAAGTTTGGAAACCTTCAAATCATAGGAACAAAATTAAAGCATCAAGAAGATAACTTTATCTGGAAATTGAATCCTGATATAGTCATGAAAATATGTATTTCAACACATTTGGGAAGGCAAAAAAATTACTAATAAAAGTAACAGCCCTGGAGAGAAATTTTTTCATGGTAAATCATTCCTTATAGTCTATCTTCCAGAATGTATGCCCATGCTTTGAAAGAAAGCATGCTAATATCAATAATTGCTATTCTATGCACAGATAAGTCAGATTTTTTTTCCTCTATGACTTTTCCCTTTTAATCATGAGTATAGATAACATATAACTCAAAGCAGAAATTAGATGCTAAAATGTCTGGTGTTTCTGAACTGATTGAATAACTTGAAGCTTTCAAAATAATTTAAAATTCACTTTTTGGTTATTTTTTTTTCTACTTTTTAAAATAGACATCTCTTGTTATCTTGTCTGGGAGAAAAAAAAAAGAGCCACTTAAAGTTCTTTGTGCTCCTGATAATGAGGCTTCAAATCCCAAATGCCTTTCCTTGGAAAGGGCTTCAGGCTCTATTTTTCTAATCAGGCTTCACTGTGTATTGTAATGGACTTGGAGACAAAGGAAGAGAGAGCAGAGGGAGAGAGAAAGGGAGAGAGTTGAAGGGTGGGGAAATAGGAGTCTGCACAGTTAGCTTCCTTATCAATAAACCAAGTAATAGTGTTTTTTTTTAATTAGTGTTGCATAAATGTTAGAAAAACATTATTTCTTTATTTTTCTTAAGTCTCATGAGGAAGGTTTTAAGGAATGGCAGAAGTCTTACACAAAGAAAAATTTGCAAGACAATTGCCTCTTCAGCTCCTGTGCCCATTCTGGTCCTCCAGGAGACACCTGGCCCATGTCCTTGTAGAATCTCAGGACTCTAAGCATATGGACCCAGTGCACAGACAAGGGAGGCATTGACAGCCAGGACTAAGAACACAGCACCTCGAATCCTACCTCTGTCTAGGGTGAACCAGGAGACCTCTCACCTTCTGCCTGCAGAAGCCCACATCCTTTCCTTAGGCTGAGAACACCTCTCCTTCCATTGGAAACATCTCTTTCCTCTACTGCCCAGGCCCCTGAGCTAGGGATAATACCAAATGATCTACTTGAAATGCAAATACTGGACAAAAGAGTCGCAGAACTCAAAACAAAATGCTAGCACAGAGTCAGCACATTGCTTCTCAAAATTTAAAAGTAGAAATAATATTGGGTTTTATTCCTTTTTTCCCCATATAGTCAAAAAGCAAGCCAAGAAAAGTATCCCAGATAAAGGCGATGAATTATTTAAGATGGGCAACAAGATGCTCCAGGAGTCTAAAAGCCAAAAACAGAAAACAGAGTAAGTGTCTAGTTCCTGTAGCCAAGTTAAATTTCCAGGTTGAAAAAAAATAACTAGACAATCAGAAAATCTAGTTTATTACTAAAACCTTATGGAATAATAAATAAGTTTAATTTGTTCATCAGCATTTGATTTTAAAGGAGTTCAATGATTATTTAAGGATTCCCAAATTGATCCCTTTAACAAGCAAGAGGGTTGTATTGAGATTGGGATTCCTTTCCATGAAGCAAAATACAGACTTAAGTGACTCATAGGCAAATTCAGCAAAAGTACTTTTTTACTCTAATTGTAAGAAATTTCAAATGAAATAAAATGGTTTGTGTTTTAGCATGCTTTATTCTAACTGAGTATTTGTATAGACCTATGGCTTTCAAAGCACTTTTTTTTTTTTCTGAGAGAGGGTTTCTCTGTGTAAGAGTCCTAGCTGTCCTGGAACTCACTCTGTAGCCCAGGCTGGCCTCAAACTCACAGAGATCCAACTGCCTCTGCCTTCCAAGTGCTGGGATTAAAGGTGTGCAACACCACCGCCCTCAAAGCACTTTAATACATATGATACTGTTTTGTTCGCAGATGAGTTTGGCAAGGTAAGTGTTACTTCATTTTTCCCCTTCAAGCCCTGGGACTGAGGCTAGGGAGACAACCATCGGTGGAATACCTGCCACCTGAGCACAAGAACCCAAGTTTGAATCCGAATCACCTGTGTAAAAGCCAAGCATGGTGACCCACACCCATCACCCTAGCACTGGGGTTGGGGACAAGCAGATCCCCAAGGTCCCTGGCTTTCAGTCTAGTTAAGTGATTCTAAGAGCTCAGCAAGAGACCTTGTGTCAAAAAGTAATATGGAGGGTAACAAAGGAAGACTCCCAATGTCAGCATCTGACCTCAACATGCACACACACACACACACACACACACACACACACACACACACACGTATGTTTGTCTATATGTACAACACTACACACACATGCACATACACACAATTTAAAAAAGAACAAACAAACAAATGCTGGGCTGGGTTTCTCAGCCTGCAGCATGAGAGTGCCAAGAGATAAGTAGACCACTAGTCAAGTCCCTGTCAAGTCTGATAGTTCAAAAACACTCCTAGAAGGTCCCAAGTAATGGTTCCACTTCACATTGAAGGGATCTTTCCACTTGGGTATAGACAACAGGGGAAAATGCGTCCTGGGAGCAAATCTCCCACCAGCACAGGAGCTTTTACATCAGACTATTCTTGCCCAGGCTATCCTGATCCCAATCCTTGCCCAAAAGTCACAGAAGACCAGCTTGTTTTTTCAGCAGCAGAAGGGCATCTATGAGTTGTTCCTGACCCTTCTGAGCACTGGGAAACTGTAGTGGATAGCCATCCCAGCATTAGCCTGGAAGTTCCAACCCCCATTGAGGCTTCGGTAATGGTAACGCCCACAAGGCGGGGCAGAGGAGGAAGTGGAAGACCCAGGATCGAGAGGAGGTCTCTCTCTTGGTGCTGGGAAGCTGGACGCAGGAGGTAGACCGAGCAGAGTTCTCCAGAGAACACCACCGGACTGTGTGATACCTTTGCCAGACCCTACAACCTATCCCTTCATTTGTAAGTTACCCCACAAAATAAACCTCCCTTTTAACTACGTGGAGTGGCCTTAATAATTTCACCAATATCTGGCACCCAAGGTGGGGCACGAACCCACGACCCTGAGATTAAGAGTCTCATGCTCTACCGATTTATGAGTAAGCCATAACAGAAGTTGGGCAGTGGTGGTGCACGCCTTTAATCCCAGCACTTGGGAGGCAGAGCTAGCCGGATCTCTGAGTTCAAGGCCACTTTAGAAACAGCTAAGCATGGTGACCCACACCTTTAATTCCAGAAACCCAACCTTTAATCCCAGGCAGTGACAGCAGAAAGAGAAAGATATATAAGGCGTGAAGACCAGAAACAAGAAAAATTGGAGTAAAGCATGTAGTTAGTTAAGCATTTGGTTGGTTAAGCATTCAGGTTTTCGAGCACAGTTCAGCTGAGAGCCATTGGGATGAGGATTCAGAAGCTTGCAGTCTGAGGAAACAAGACCAGCTGAGGAACTGGTGAGGTGAGATAACTGTGGCTTGTTCTGCTTCTCTGATCTTCCAGCATTCACCCCAATAACTGGCCTCAGGTTTGTTTTTATTAACAAGTACCTTTAAGATTCATACTACAGGAAACCGAAAACCAGAGTTGCTCCCAAGCAAGACATCCAGGGGTTTACGGGAATGCTAAGCAAAAGTTCTTGTACTGTTAGGATAATGCATCCTGTCCTTAAGTCAAGCACGCCTGTATTCTGCATCGTATCTAAGATACAGAAAAGTGGAGAGAAGAATTACTGTGTACACCACCAGAGAAAGGGGAATCATTTCATTTCTCCAGCCCACCTCCTTGTTTTGTCACTTCCCAGGATAAGGATGACGTAGCTTGAAATGGCACTAAGCCTTTCGGCTTGTCCACATCTGCATTCTGCATGCATTATTCCCAGGGTTGGTCCTTCACCAAGAACTGCTCCCCAACAGAAAGAAGGGATGAAGATAAGCTGCTCTCCTCAGCAAGTGACTGGTGAGCCCTGGAGAAGCGTTCAGACCTTCCTTCCCTAGCTTCAGTAGCCAGCCCCAGAACCTTTACAGATGATGCCAGTTGCTCACTTTATTGTGTCTGTCCACGTGACCCAGATTCTCCTCATTGTTTTTCCTCTTGGGAACTGCAACCCAGCTCTTACTCTTTCCTAGTCAGAAGCAACTTCTCTGGTCCTGGGTTCTGCTTCTGGTATCTCTTTTATGACTTCAGACTTTCCTAATAAGAAAGCCATCATGCCAGCCCTGTTCATGGGATTAAAGACATCTACAAAGAATTGTTTCATAGCCTGCTGCTGCCTCTAGACTGTCAGGCACGGAATGCCCCATATCAGGTTCCTCGTCCCTGCTTTTTGCCAGTACCCTTTTCAGTCCAGTAGGCTGTAGGTTTTTGTAGCAGCAGGTGACAGAAGTCTCCAGGGACTCTGTTTCCCAATTGTCAGGCTCTCTTCCTAGTACCTATTTTTGGTCCTAGACATTTGTCTTTATCAACTATATTAGTTATTTTTCTCATCGATGTGACAAAGCAAAAGCAATTTAAGGAAGAAGGGTGTATTTGGGGTCATAGGTCAAGGGTACAATCCATCCTCGCAAAGAAGTGATGGAACAGGACTGTGAGGTGCCTGGTCCCCAATCAGGAACCAGAATGCTGATGATCAGTTGTCTTCCCACTTTTATTCAGTACAGGAGCACAACCCATGTGATGGCTCCACCCATACTCAAGGTGGGTCTTTAGTCCTCAATTAAATCTTTCTGGAAACACCCTCAAAGACACACCCAGAGGTGTTTCCTTCACATCAGTTTGACAAGACTGTCACATAGCCTCCTCTTGTCAGTTGTCTCCCAAACACACCCTTTTAAAGAATGACATCCCATCCCTGCTCCCTAAAGTCTTGTGTTTATCTCATAATGAAAAAATGCATTTAGTCCCTCACTAAAAGCCTTCAAAGTTATTAACTGCTCAAAAATCCAAACTCCAAAGTCTCTTCTGAAACTCAACAGAAAACTCCTCAAATGCCTTTAATCCCAGCACTCGGGAGCCAGAGCCAGGCGGATCTCTGAGTTTGAGGCCAGCCTGGGCTACAGAGTGAGTTCCAGGAAAAGCACCAAAACTACACAGAGAAACCCTGTCTTGAAAAACAAAAACAAAAACAAAAAGAAAGAAAGAAAACTCCTAACTATGAGTCCCTGTAAAATAAAAAAAGAAAATCACACTGTATGGTCATAATATACAATGGCATGATGTAAATACTTCATTCCAAAAGGGAGAAATGGGGGCATACCAAGAAAAGATCAGATCAAAGCAAGACTGAAGGCCAACAGGGCAGACCACTATGGCTAGCACTTGGGGCTTGGGATTGAGTATGGTGAGTTCTAGTGGTACTGGGCAGTTCTGCCTTTCCAGCTTTGCCGCCTGCAGCAGACGTGGTGTCTTTTGGCTGTACTTCATGCCTGCAGTGTTCCTCAGTGGACATTCGACATTCATGGCATCTCCAAGATCCTAGGGTCTCCACTACAATATAGGCTTTATCTGCCCAGCTCCATGCCTTAACAGCTTAGCTTTTTTATAGGGAATCTGACCTTACAACATATCGCCTAGCCTCCATCCCTAGCCTTAGCAAAGACCTCTGTGATTCCTTCACTCTTTCATCTTTTATGCCTGCAAAGCCAGTGTTCCATGAACAACACTGCCAAGTTCTGCTGCTGGTTAGAAATACAGGTTGGTCCTCTCAGACACAGTGAAGGTGGCCTCTGTGCTGCCCCAGGGGAAACACTTCCGTAGGCGGTGATTTTCTAGCAAGGAATCTCTTCAGTGACATTCTCAGTTCAAGCTCTCTCCTTCCATTTATTGATCAAAATTTGTATTTCTTCTTTATTTATTTTGTGGGTCATAGCACTTGGGTAGAGGTCAGTTCTCTCTTTCTACCATGAGGGTCTTGTGGATTGAACTCAGGTCATCAGGTTTAATGCTAAGCACTCACCTGTTATCTGGCCCAGGCTTCCTCTTTCCAAATGAATTTTTACTTCCACAAATTAGATCCTTTAGTGAGTGGCAACTTGCCCTTGGGGACCTTTTTATTATCCCAATGAAGAGTGTGAGATTTCTCTCTAACAATACTAATCTCTTTAATACTTTCAGAGGCTTCGCCCAAGCTGTCTTTGTTCACAGTTCTTTTGCTCCCAATCCTTTCCTTACCAAGTTCCTTGCTTTTCATATTTTTCTGCTTTCTCTCTCATTGTTCATCTAAATAAGAGAACTTAGATAATAGCCTAAATGTGATCCTGACACAAAATTCCATCAACCAAACAAACTAGTTTATTATTTTTTAGTTCAGTGTCACCCAAGTTAAAAACACAGGCAAACTGAAGCCAAAATACATAACATGAATGCTCTCTTATAGAGAGAGAGTGAACTCAGCGTTCTGGTCTTCCACACTCCCACCAGAATGGCTCAGTAAGCTCTGTTTATAGCATCCTAAGGCTTCTCTAGCACATATTTCTCAGCTCTTCCACATTCCTCCCACAGACAAGTTCTAAAAGACCATCAGCCGCATAGTCAGGTTTGCCATATCAATGGCCTCATACATTGGTACACATTTTCTGAACTGGTTACTTTTTTCATTGCTTTGACAAAATGTCTGACAAAGCAACTTAAAGAAGGCTTTGCGTGGGGTCACAGCTTGAGGTCACACCATGGCAGGAAAATCACACCCCAGGACCACAGACAACTGGCCACATGGTCAGGAAACTACGAGATGAAGGCTGATGTCTAGCCTGCTTTCTCCTCTTTATTTAGTCCATAACCCTAGCCTGTGGGATGGTACCACTCAGATTCAGGATGGGGCTTCACCCCTTAGTTAAACCTTTCAGAAAACACTCTCTTGGAGACACCCAGAGATATGTTTCCATGGTGATTCGAAAGCTAGTCAAGTTGAAAATCAAGACTAAGTCATCACATTGACCTTTGAGACCTTTTCCCCAGTTCTTTGCTTTCCAGAATCTTAGCTTCCTTTGACTATGATTTCTTTCTTGACATTCTGGCTTCCAGTTTGTTCCACTGGAGTACAGACCCTCTATTTTGACAGCCAGAAATCCAGTGCCTAACTGAATATCTCTCTGCCTGAGGGTCTTTTTCCTTAGCTTATACTACTCTAGCCAGCTAGCAACTTTAGCATCAGTATAGATAGGTTGTGCACAAAATTAACTCTCTTAGTTGTTTTGAATTGGAATCAAAGACTGGTGTGTGTGTGTGTGTGTGTGTGTGTGTGTGTGTTCCTATATTCGAACCAAGATTAAATTATGGGTAATACTTTTTGATCTTGTACTACCAAAAAAAATGTTATAAAAGTAAGAACAAATCCCCAAAACATTTTCTGTCTCTGACCTGTGTTTGGGCTTTGTTATGCCTTCTGTCACTGTGTGCAATACAGATCAGATGACAATGCAGTGTAAGGCAATCTTACAATGTCTGTATTTTAACCATTAAAATTTCACACCATTCACCACCCAATTACAGAACAATTATTACACTATAAAATTTTAATCAATGGGATCATCTTAACAGTACTAGCTAAATAAGGCCCTATGCCACATGGTCATCTCACAGCAGCCTTGAGTAGGTGCTACAACTATCCCAGTGTTATGGCTGAAGAAAGAATGGAGAAGTTAGACTAAAGCTTTCCAACTAGCAATTGGTGGAGCCAGGACTTGAACCTGGCACTTAGATGCTAAAGCCCCACCCATTAAAGTTTGTTTGGTTTGTTATTTTTCTAAACAGTCTGGCTCTTCTGTGTTGAAGAACTAGTTCTACTTTTGAAGATTATTTTAGACTATAAATTTATCAACATTCTTGTGATACAGACTTCCTAGATGTGACATTTCAATTATGATAATTCTTACATTTTTTGCAATTTATTTTATAAAACAAATGCTTATTAATAATGGAAGTGACCATAGAAGAGCTCACTGCTTTAGAATAAGTCTTTAATTTTTCACTTTAGTTGGTATATAGGCTTGACACATGGTATAAATTATATAAATATCCAATTTTTGGTGGCTTCATAATTTGTCATACAGCTTTGAAATGTAAATCTTTGATTGACATAGAATGAAATATTGGTCTAGAGGTATAACGGATTTCAGCAAAGCTGCATCATTACTAATAGCGACAACCGCGGTTTACCTGCTAGAAAGACATACAAAGGAGGGAGCAGAAATCTTCACTTTTGCTAATTGACTCCTGGACTTTACATTCTCAAAACAGAGCCTACATACTCTTTGCCAGAGCAGCTGACATGGGAAATTTGAAAGCTATGGAAAAAATGGCTGATGCTTTGCTATTTGGAAGTTTCGGCACTCAAAATATAACAGCAGCTATCCAGTTCTATGAGTCCTTGGCTAAAGAAGGATCATACAAAGCCCAAAACGTGAGTTTTGGAAGACAATGAAATTTTTTTCAATAGCTACATCTTCAATTAACAGAAACATATGAAAGGAGAGAAGAAATAATACCCCCACACTCTGCAAGGACCCAGACCTATGGCCACTCAGAACACACTGAAATGGCGTCCAGGCAGGAGTACAGCAGGAACTTGGGATAAGCTGTTCTGGTTCATAGGAACAGAGCAGAGCTGATCTCTAATCTACCTTCCCATCTATCCATGTGTATATTTTGACACAAGACCTCTGAATCCAAACATTGTTAAAATATATATAGAATGTGTTCATCTTTGAAAGAAATATGGAACAAAATCTTAAGGTAATGCTTGCCTGACTTTTAATTTCAAATCTTTTATAAGCTAAGTGCATTTTTTTTCTATTTTAATAAATGTGTTTTACTTTATTCCAATAATAAAATAACCATTTCATAAAAAATCAGAAAACCTGGGGCTGGGGACGTGGCTCAGTTGGTAGTGTGCTTTCCTGGCACAAATGAAGCCTTGAGTTTGAGCTGCAGCATTGTATAAAACAGGGCTTGGTGGTACATACTACAATCCCAGCACTCAGGAGGTCGAGGCAGGAGAATGAGAGTTTAAGGTCATTCTTGGCTGCATAGCAAGAGAGAGGTAGGAGGTAGAGAGAGAATAGAGACAAAGACCTTCAGGAGTCAATCCCCTGGCTCAGCTGTTATGAGGACCGCACGTATTTTCACTCGCCCACTCGCTCTATGCGGCTCTCTTTTTACACCGCCCTCATCACATGCAACCGCACACATCATTTTGTCTCAGCTCCTTAATATAAAGTGAAGGCATGCTTTTATGTTGCTATAGTGTTTTATGAAAAGGTTTTTGTCTGACGTACAAACAAAATTCACACCATTAGCCGAAAACCAAAAATATAAGAATTCAGAACATACGAAGACGAAAGTAAGGTCACCTAAAAGGTGTACACTAGAGACCTTTCTTGTTACTATCCAATGCAGTACAGGAAATAGGCATGAAGTTGGATTCAGTTTGAATGCACCATTATGCTTGCTTAGTGAATAAGCTATTTATTGAATAAAAACCCTTTCCCCTTCTTGTGCATGGGAATTTGACCTTTGGTTCACACTCCAATTCTGTTTCCCAGGTAACGTGATAAGAATAAAATTTGAACTGTGTCTTTACCTAGCATGCGTTATGATGGAAATAGCCTCTGACTGGCAAACTGCCTTTGGAGGGGGAGACACTAAAATGAACTATTGAGCCTGATGATGGTAAACCTTTCAATGAGAACCCCGCGTCTGTACTTGTGAAGTTATTATGTGGGGATGAAGCATTTACACCAAGATGGTTTTCACACCCTCTCCATATAGGTCTCCTCTCCTTGCATCTGAGTCACCTTCTGAGGCATCTGAGATGGCAGCTTCTAGAAGATTGTATACACTGCTAAGGAAGACTTCACACTTACCCACTGGCATACTGTGGTTCATTTGCCCCAATCTTTCCAGAATATTGCTGGTGGCAAGTGAGGTCCATGGGGTTTCTGTGGAACTGTATGCTTAGTTGAGCCAGAAGAAGTTGAACCAAATACCCAGGACAGACAGGGCAATTTCTCTAAATCTGCATCTATAAAATTAAGATAATTACAAAACATTGCACACTGCAACTTGTTCAATAGTATATTTCTGACATTTAGCAAAGTGTCTGAGACAAAAAAAAAATGTAAAGTTGAATGAATTATAGTCATGAATGGCTTCATGGAGTTATTGTGGGGCATTCAATTCCATGCCTGGAACATCATGGCCATTCATTATAAAAGAAGAGAGAAGTGGGTAGCTAGGGAGGGTTAGTGACTGCTAATAGGCACAGTTTCAGTTAGGCAGAGGGAAGCTATAAAAATTATTGTCCTCATTATTATACTTCTAGAACTGTTATACTAGATAGTTTTTAAAATGAGACCACATACATTTGCTGCTCCATAGCCAGCTCTTTATTCACTTAATACCATGGATATCTTTCTAGGTAAATACATACAGATCAATGTCATTATTTAAAGATCCCATGATCTTCATTTATGTTGGTGGATTCTGTGTTTAACTCCGTGGAATTCTTGCAATTATATATAAAAAGAACACAGTGGACACATCTGTGAATATTAATAAAATACAAGAATTGTTAAATCTCAGAGTTTGGTTAACCAAAATACAAGCTTTGGATGACCCTACCATTTACATCACCTAATTCCTTTCCTTATTTCCAATGCACATACAAATTAAGTCAACCAGACTACACTCTCATCAAATAGTTTGCCATTGGCTTTAAAGTTAATCAGAAAATAATTTTCTAGGGAAAACCTAGTAGCTCTAAACTACAACTGCTGACCATGAATTGCCATGATCATCTTTTTATAGAGAAGAAGACACTGATGGGAAACTCTAGGACACACAGACATAGGCTGCAAGGTACCACAGTGAGGTAGCACAGCAGGAGTTCCCAGACCATGTTCGATCATATGTGGCCTTGGGTTCTGCATCCTAATAGCTTTTCCATCTTGTGTTCATGTTTGGTATCCCTAAAGAAGTTATGTCTTGAAATCTCCATTTTCTCAAACCTAAAAAGGAGCTTGGTAATAATGTGTGCACTTCATAAAGCTGCTGGAAGAAGTAAATAATACCTTCAAGATTTCTTAGCAAATGTTAAAGGGCATTAATGCATACTGGTGTGTGACAATGTTCACCTCAACAGCTCTGTCTTTTAGGTCAGCCAGTCCTTGTTTTATCCATGGGTTCCAACACTGCCCAAACCCTGGCATGTGTCCTTTCTGAGTCTCAGTTTCCTCAGATGTAAAAGTGAGGTTATCTGTCCAGTATGTGTGTGTTTGGTCTCAAGGAAGACCAGAAGAGAGAATGTGCGTGTGAGCAAACTTAACCAACAGAGGTTGACATTGACCTGATATGCAAATTCCAGTCATGCTGTTGAAATGTGACATGTTATACTATTGCTTGGTAAAAGTCCTCTAGCAAAGCCCACTTACCCCTTCTCTGACATCCTGGGACTCCTTTAATCTCAGGTTGACCCCTTATGGGTTATGAAACAGATCATTTGTATACAGATGAGTAGGAAGTCTCCAGGATTGCAGCTGAATTGAGGCTGAACTAAAGCTATCTATCATGGTTACCTCTAGCAACTTCTCTAGGAATCGATTTACTCATTCATTCATTCATTCATTGATTTATTGTACAAAGAACAGCCAGTTGAAGAGATTTTGTGCCACAGACCATCCTGATAACAGCTCTCTAATAGGGCTGGCCAGGAGCATCATTGTTGGCCTGCTGTTTGAGCTAGCCTAATCTAGGAACACTCTATAGATTGTCAGAAATGTTTCTGGGAACTGGGAGGACAGAAATGAACCTAAAGAACCTGGAAATGTGACCAAATAATAATATTCTTATATATAATACATGTGATATTATATATACTGTGTATATATTATATATAGAGTATATAATCTCTCTCTAGTGTGTGTATCTGTGTGTCTGTGTGAGTGTGTACAAAAAGAGAATATATAATCTCTGTGTGTGTGTGTGTGTGTGTGTGTGTGTGTGTGTCTGTCTGTCTGTCTGTCTGTCTGTCTGTGTACAGAGAGAGAGTAGTCTCCATGAAAATAACTCATCAGGGAAAGTTGCCTGTCTGTAGCCCGAACCCTGAGTTTGATCAGTGAAAGGACATGACTGTCTACCAGGAGTGGTCTTTTAAACACCTAAAACACATGCTTATTGTCACACACACACACACACACACACACACACACACACACATACAAATGTAAATTTTTTAAGTCATTGGACTTAAATGTACACACTTCTTTAACTATACAATTCAAAACAGTTTTACCACAGATTATATGAAAATCCTTTCTATCATAACTACCACAGATGTATAAAAGAGAAAGATGTGAGTGATGTTTTACTGTGTTCTGTGATTTTAAAATAATTGTATCTCAATGGCAACGGCTCCACATGTTCTTTCTTTATTTCAAATTTGAAGGTTGAAGGGTTTCCTGGAAAGACTGCAGTCATTAGCACCATGCCATGGCTGAAAACATCATCTCTAGTATCAATCTAATAATCACTGATGATTCCAGGCTCCTGTTGGGTGCTTTTGATGTTAATGGCCTTGTATTAAGAGTATCTGACTTACTCATTAGAACTGATTCACACTTTGCTTTCACATGTAGTTTGAGCCAAAAGTAATGATCACAAATGCTTTCTAGCTTCGTATGGTAATTAGAGGGAAATTGCTTAATCTTCCTCCTCCTTTAATAATTTCTTAGAAAAAGCAAACAGAGAGATGTTTGATTCTTAAATTGTTCCTGCAGACCCCGAGTGATTTACTTTAAAATATGGTAAAATATCCATAACGCTAAAGCCTTCACAGTAAATCCCAGGCATTTACCCGTGTAGAATGCCATAAGCAAACCGGCGGAATTCGAGTCTTAGGAGAAGCCAGCATGCAGAATCTGACCTTCAAAACTGCTAGAGAGTCACAGATGTCACCACTCTTCTCTCAGCTCACGAAATGTTTCTTTCCTGGGTTAAGATTTAATCATTTTATGATCTATCTAGTTTTATCTTATCCTTATCCCAAAAAGAAAAGACAAACACCACTAAAAGTGGATGGTGATGAAGTTGTTAGGTGGCAATGGCCACCCAAGCATAAAAGAAAGGGCAGTCCTCATCACAGTCCACTCAGTGACAGCCCTTAAGGCCTTTCAGCTTCCTCCATTGTCCTGGAATGCTGTAAGCAGCATAAAAATAATTAAAACGGGTTGAATGCAGAGCCTGTCATTCATTGTCATTAGTCCGCTAAAGAGGGAGGAAGCATGACCCTGGTTTGATTACACAAGGGTGATACCATCATGATCCAGTCCTTTCATTTCAGTGAGCTTTGTATAGAGAACTGTCTCTTCCCCATTGCAAAGTAGAAATTTAATACCAGCTTTACTTCAAAACTTCACCAGTTTATCCAGTTTTCCTGAAGGACAGACTAATATGTTTGCTGAGCTCGGCCCAAAATGATGTACTCCGTAGAGAGTCTTCAAATATAAGCCCAAATGATACCTTCTCTTTAGAGGTCGGTATGTTTGTTTACTGTCAAAGTTTCTGCATAATTGAACCAGATTCCAAACTGAGCAGAAGCTTGAATTGCCAGGAGTTGCAGGAAAATTTTTAAATCTAAAAGTGGCTAGTGGCATCTTTTAAAAGAGCTAATTTAGCCATTTCAAGTACACATTCCAAGGTGCAGAGGAGTCCCAGGGCTTTCCATTTGCAATGAGTGTGCAAGGTGCAGCTTCTTTAAGAGGAGGCTGAGAAGAATGTGAAGATTTTTCAGAGTAGAGCCTTTGATCAGTGTGCAGAGTATGTAAAGAACAGAAGTTACACTAATGTATTAGGAAGGGAAAACATAACTCCTAGAGTCCAATTTCCTAATCACAAAAGCAACACAGGACTCGGGTTATGGCTCAGTTCAGAAAGTGCTTGCTCCGTAAAGATGAGGATCTGGGTTCTAAGCTCAGAACCCCTTTAAAGCTGGGGGGATGACATGAACTTCTAATTCCTACACTAGGGAGGTAAAGACAGACAGGAGAGCCCTATAGCTTGCTGGCCAGCCACACCAGTGTAACTTGACCTATCGAGTTCCGGGCCAGTTAAAGGGGCCTGCCTCAACAAAATAAACAAAAAGAAGTGGATGATACCTGAGGAACTCCTGAGATTTTACTCTAGCCTACACACACACACACACACACACACACACACACACACACACACACACACAAATAAATGAAAAGTAACAGGGTTCTTTATCCTTGAAAGTATAATACAATTACTCATTTCCTGGGGTAATTGAATTATTGAAGCTCGATGAACATACTTGACATTTGACAGCATCCTTATAAACTCTGTGACATATAAATACAAGCTTGGTAATGGTAGATGGGGGTGATGATGATGGCAGATGAAGACGAGACAGGAAGAGATAAGCCTGGAGACTATGGAAGTGGACCAAAAAGAACTGAGAAGGGTTGATAGACAGCTGCTGGAAGAAATGAATCTCAAAGAGCCAAGAAGGAATTGAAAATATCACAAGTTGAAATGCACTTAGCCCATGTCACCTTCCAAACACTATAACTTACCAACACATACATCACAGAGTGGTCCACCCTTGTGATCACATCAGACCAGGAACTGCAGCTTGCTGCTTCTGCCCTACATCCTAGGAGTATAGTACGCCATGCCACTAGCCCAGGAAATAACAAACTCCAGATTTGAAACGCAGTTTCTATAGAGCACATATTGCTTTCACACCATCACAAATGTGGGAAATCATAGGTCAAACCATCTGGGAGCTGCCTATGTGGGCTTTGAATCCCATTTTTCGCTTGGTGTGTCACACTGATGTACTGATTTAACTTGTTTCTGTGGTTTCTATAAAAGCTTTTTGGATGGCATACTGTGTTGGATACAGGCAGGGGCTTCCAATACTTCCATCTTGCTCTGTGATCAGGCTTTCACTCTTTATTCAGTATATTTTTATTTAAGTATTTTTTTATGTCAATTATATTTTTATTTAAAATATGAATAAAAATACTTAAATTAGGGATGAGGAAATAGCTCAGTAGTAGAGCATTGCCCTGCACATATGCGGTCCTGGGCTCAATCACCACATCACAAAAAGTAAAAAGGAGAGAAAGCTCATATCTGTGGGAACCCACAGAGGCTTACTAGTAAGACCATACTCAAAGTCAGAGAATCTGAGCTTGCTTTACCCAGCAAGGCTGCATAATGGGATGATTTGGCCACAGGTGTGGTTATCAGGTGTTTTGAAGGATCTACAATTTGGCTATATGTTGTGCTTTGATCTTGAATTGGGGCGGTCTTTGTCTTAACTCTTGGAATTGTATAAAAAAGCCCTTTGGAATAAACCTCAAGGCCACAGGATTATTGACCCAGAGCCTTCCCAAGCTACCCTATGTCTCTGTCTTTTTTTTATTACCTGTTTCTATCTATCTATCATTTCCTCATTCTTCTTTCCTCTCCAGAACTCTTGGACAGGTCAGAGCTGGACTCTGGCAGACTCCAACACATATCAAAGGAAAATTTTATTTACAACAAAGGAAAACATACATCAACCACAAGTTTATAATATTTTCTAGTTTGCTTGCTTTTGTTTTGTTTTTTTGAGACAAGGTCTTTCTATGTGTCCTAGGATAGCCTAGATGCCATGATCCTCCTTCTTTGGCCTCCTGGGATTACAGATGTGTACCACCATGCCTGACTTTAATATTCTATTATTATATCTTATTCTAAAGTACAACAAGAATGATCAAAGATTCACATATTATATAATCCTCCCAATAAAAGCACTTTTGTATTATAAATAACACTATAAATTATTATAAAAAAAAATGTGTGTAGCCAGGTGGTGGTGGTGGTGGTGGCGGTGGCAGTGGCAGCGCCGCACACCTTTAAACCCAGCACTTGGGAGGCAGAGCCAGGTGGATCTCTGTGAGTTCAAAGCCAGCCTGGTCTACAGAGTGAGTTCCAGGAAAGGCGCAAAGCTACACAGAGAGACCCTGTCTCAGAAAAAACCAGCATATATGATATCCATAATCAATATAGACAAAAAATTATGGAGTTAGATGGTTAAGAGCACTTGTTGCTCTTGCAGTGAACCAGGATTTGATTCCCAGAACCCACATGGTGGTTCCCAGCCATCTATAACTCCAGCCCCAGGGAATCCAATGCCCCCCCTTTTGACCTCTGAGGACATTAGGTGCACACGTGGTGCACAGAGATACATGCAGGTGAAGCACTCACACACATAAACAAATCTAAAAAATAAATATGTAGACAAAAATGATGAAACAAATTGACTCCGTCTTGTGTTTTCTTATGCCCTGTAGGCACTAGGATTTTTATCTTCTTATGGAATAGGAATGGAATATGATCAAGCCAAGGTAAAGTCAACCCTATTTTTTTCTGGAACAAAATTTACTTATTTAAAAGGAACACTGAGTAGAATTTATTCTTAGAGAGGCTCATTCTACTGT
>NC_050446.1:153588345-153606186 GCF_903995425.1 Onychomys torridus
AACGGAGGTTTCCAGGACTTTTAAAACCTGATTGTGAGCACCATGTTAGCTCCTTAGATGGGAGTTCTGCACCCATAGATTGCTCCAGTGTCTGATTTTAGCCTAAAATGGATGTTAGTCATTGAGTACATAACTGGGAACATTTCCTCATTTGTTCTAAACACAAACTTTGGTTGGCTTAAGGATGACAAGAGCCTCTTTTTTTTTTCTTTTCTTTTTTTTTTTCTCTTTTGTTTTTGGAGACAGGGTTTCTCTGTGGCTTTGGAGCCCATCCTGGATCTCGCTCTGTAGACCAGGCTGGCCTTGAACTCACAGAGATCCACCTGCCTCTGCCTCCCGAGTGCTAGGATTACAGGCGTGCGCCACCACCGCCTGGCAAGCCTTTCTATATAACACCCTACACACACACACACACACACACACACACACACACACACACACTGTCAGTCAGCCACACACAATATGAACATCTGAAGGGAACTGGAGCCACCTTAGCTGAGCAGTACAAGCCCTCCTGAGTGACACTGAAGGATCCCAAGAACCAGGCATCGTGGGGACCTGTCTCAGGCAGCAGCACTGCTGTAGAGACTTTTTAAAGTGCTTTATAAATGAAAAGCCCGCTCTGTAGAGATAAAGCAAATTGTTTCAAATCTCAGAGCTGGAAAGTAAGTGCATTTAAGAAGCAGAATTTGAAGAATGGTGTACTGGCTCAGCAGTTAAGAGAACAGAGGACCCAGGTTTAGTTCCCAGCACCCACATGGTGGCTCACAACCAGCAATAACTCCAGTTCCAAAAGATCTGACACTCTCTTCTGGTCTCCTTCTGTGCCTGGTACATAGACATTCATGCAGGCAAAATCCTCATACATAAAAATAAATCATCAACAATCGATCGCAAAATTGAATGAAGGCCTTCAGCACTGAAAACTGTGTTATTTCTAGTAAATACCATTTATTTTTGCACCACTCCCACAATATAGCCTCTAAAATCCTCTTTCCCATTTTTAGAGCAAGAATACAGAGAGAAGCATGATCACTCAGATTCCTCCATCTCTGACTTTCTAAGAATTGGTTGGGCCTCATTTTTCTTATCCAGAGGTCTCAAGATCATGAGTTTAAGTCCAGAACATTTCCTATAGTCAAGTACTCTTTGGGACAGGTTCAGGCTGATCCTTTCTACTCCTCAGTCTAATGAAATTAAATATCTGTGGACATAACTCTAAAAATCTCAAACCTTAAGCCTATTTGGCTTATGCTCAGTTAGCTAGCCACAGGGAAGAGGGGAGGATGAAAGAATAAAAAGATTCTGAGGGGCTACTATGGCAGCTTCTCTCCTATTTGGCTTCTTATCCTTGAGTCTCACCTCCTTGGAAAGAATTTTCTTGATAACTCCAGTGTTCCACTACTTATGCTCCCACACCATTTATTTTCCACGTAGCACATATAACTCCCTTCCCTATGCTGGTCTTTATTGCTGTCTGTGTCCACTTGTTTCTCTTGCTCACTAGTTTGTCTTCTACTGGGAATAGTGTGTTTGGTAAATATATATTGAATGAGCGGGTGCTAATAACCCACACATTGAGGATGCCTCTCAGCATGAAAACCACCACTTCAGCCCGTCTGATATTTCAGTTCACTGAAGAAATTATTACCACAAGGCTCATTTGAAATGTGATGCTCCAGTTTGCTGATCATCAAATTAAATATCAAAATGCCCAGGAATAACTATCCTGCCTTTCCACATCATTGCTCGCTATTTGATTAAATTAATTTCTCTCAGAATTTGTTATCATAGGGAATAATTTGGCACCTCTCTGACCAAGTTTGTAATTATTAAAAATTGTGTATGTGCGATTCTTGATTACATTATCTTGAATTTTTCTGTACACATATTTTAATTTCATTTGCATTCTTAAAATATAAAAGCTCAGAATGAATTGGATTAGGAATGCTGGATGCTTGGGCGCATATTATTAAAGTGGATGCAGCATAATTAAATTAAAACTGGCAGAGGAATAATATCAACCCTGAGAGCCATCTGCATTATCCTCTCTGCCACCCAATATAGAGAAAGACTAATGTCCCTTTCCAGGATGATCTACAGAGCCTTGGATAAGGGAAGTCTTCATAAATGTTTTCAGAATAATGCATTTCCTTCTCATTTCATTCTAGAGAAAATGTTACAAACTGATTAAATTAGGGATTTTCTTAGAGCCAATAAAAAGCCACATTTACAAGAGGGGGGAGTTTAAATGATGAAACTTTACCTAACACAATGCCCGAGACATGCTATTTTTCATAATAACACTCCATTAGCTGTGACACAAACTATTATTCTACTGAGAAAGAAAGTAGCTGTCAATATAACTTTAGACTATACTCTGCCTCTGGCAGTAAGATCTATCCTGATTAAAATGTACATTATAGAATGAGCAATTGATAAAGGCTCATTAATTTTCTTCAAAGCAAGGTCTCATGTACTCCAGGCTGGCCTCAAACTCACTACGTA
Source organism: Onychomys torridus (assembly GCF_903995425.1). Classification (NCBI taxonomy): domain Eukaryota; kingdom Metazoa; phylum Chordata; class Mammalia; order Rodentia; family Cricetidae; genus Onychomys; species Onychomys torridus. Next base: position 153,590,854 of record NC_050446.1, read on the forward strand.
GCTGAGGATGACTTTGAACTTCTGATCCTCTTACTTCCACCTCCTGAGTGCTGGGATTACAGGCACATATAACCATGCCCAGTTTAAGTGGTGCTGGGCATTGAATCCAAGGACTTGTGCATACTAAGCAGGCAGTCTACCAACTGAGCTACATCTGTGGCTCTGCTCAGTCAATTTTTGAAAGATGCATGGATGGCTGGATGGTTAATTATTCTGTTTTGTTTTGTTTTTTTCGGCATGATCTCATATAGCCAAGGCTGGCCTCAAAATCATTATGTAACTGAGAATGACCTTGATCTTCTGATTACCCTTCCGCCAGTTCCCAAGTGCAGGAATTACTTGGGAAATGCATCACCTCATCCAGTTTATGCAGTGCTAGAGATCAAACCAGGGTTTTAGGCAAGCTAGGCAAGCACAAGCACTCTACAAACTGAACTACACTTCCAAACCATCAAAATTCTTGAGAGCAATAGCTTGGTTTTACATGAAACTGCCTTCATGGGATATCTTTCTGTATATCCACCAAAGTGACTTGCATGGCAATTTCATGTGATGTTAAATACATTTTTTACAGCTACGTGTGGTGGTGGTGGTGGTGGTACACACCTTTAATCCCACCACTAGGGAGGCAGAGGCAGGTGGATCTCTGAGTCTACAGAGTGAGTTTCAGGACAGCTAGGGCTATACAGAGAAACCCTGTCTCTTTAAAAAAAAATTAGGGGGTTGGGAATTTAGCTCAGTGTTAGAGTGCTTGCCTAGCAAGCACAAGGTTCTGAGTTCAGTCCCTGGCTCTGGAAAAAAAAAAATTAGAATAGAAGCAATCACACAACAGAAGCAATCACATCAGAACTGGTAAATTTAAATAGAACTGAAGTTTCAAGTAGGCAAAGACAGTGAAGTAAAGAAAACCACAACACTGGAGTAGAGTAAGCTACAACACTGGAGTGAAGTAAGCCATGACAGTGAAGAGTCAAAGCAGTGGAGTAGAGGAAGCCATGACAGTGAAGAGTCAGGGCAGTGGAGTAGAGGAAGCCATGACAGTGAAGAGTCAGGGCAGTGGAGTAGAGGAAGCCATGACTGGAGTGAAGCGAGTCAGGGCAGTGGAGTAGAGGAAGCCTGACAGTGAAGAGTCAAAACAGTGGAGTAGAGGAAGCCATGACAGTGAAGAGTCAGGGCAGTGGAGTAGAGGAAGCCTGACAGTGGAATAGAATCAGCCCTATCACTACGAGCTATATGAGAAGCTGCCAACTCTCATGAATTTTATGGGATCATAAGTTCACAAGGGTTGGGGACTCTAGGACTTGCTTCTGAGTAGATTATTTCCTTTTAAAAGTTCAAATTATCTTTTTCCCAGAATGAAACTTTTTTCCCAGAACTTTCTACTGCAAACTAATTGAGAGCCAAATTACTAAAGTGGACTTTGAAATGATTTTAGGACCATAATACTTAGGCCAAGATGTCTTATAAAGATTAAAGTCCAAGTCCCTTGTTTTAAAGATTCATAAATATTCATTCACTGATTTTAAAAATATTTTATACATGCTTAACATATGAAGACACTATGCTGAGTACAAAGGATCTAACAGTGAAGGAGACAAACAGATAAATTGGTAGAGGATGACATTAGAGGGACAGACCAGAGTCCTGGGAGAACACAGAGGAGGAGAATCTAAACGAGGAAATCAAACCTAGAGATAATGTGACTTGCACAGACGACACCCTTATTTGGGTGTATGCTTAGCTCTGGCCCACAGAGTCTATGACAAAACCAACCTGAATGTACCTAATCTCACCAGGTCTCAGAACCCAAGCAGGGCCAGGTCTGGTTAGTATTTGGATAGGAAGAGCCTCCATACAAAAAGCCCTTTTTCAAAACCAGTATGCTTTTTTTAATTTGGCAAATCATACATAGTTTTAATTTTCTCCTATCTAACACTTAGATTAGTCCAGAGATTTTTAGTTTCAAGATTTCCCAATGATTGTAAATATCTAATGATGTTTATTTTCTAAAATTAAATCCTTAGTTTAGTAGTCAAAGCCTCCATTTACTTTTACAAGCCCTAGATTTGGGGTATTCTGTTCTGGCCACGCTGAAACAATGATGACTTCTTAGGCAGTTTAGACATTTCCAAAGGAATGAAGACTCTCTTTCTCTTGACACTCCTCTGGTTTCTGACTGCCTCAATATAGGCTTCTATCACTTTAGCCTTCCCCTTTATCCCATGAAGACAAAGTTCCAAGGACATAGAAAATGTATTCAGTCCTCTTATGGAATATATATACTGAATGCATGACTTTAGATGTCATTAAATAGGACCATATATTAACAGTACCTTCCTTATAATGATAGTATGAGAACTTAGAAAGAAAAGCCACATAAACACTTGTTAGGAAACAGTACAACCTATATTCTTCTCCCATTCTCTACCCATCTAATTATTTGGGGCATTCCTTTTATCTCACCTACTCAGTGCTATTAACATATGTTCATTTTTTGTTTTTGTTATTTTCTCAGCATCATTGTCAGGTAGCAAATGTAGGAACCATGTTTTATTTTAAAATAATTTTATTTATTCTTTGATATGCTCACACATGTATTCAATATATCTTCAACATATCTACTTCACACCCCACTTATTCTTCCAGACCCCTCCCCTTAATACATCCCTCTCTCACCTCACATTCTCTTCATATATACATGAATAGAGATAGTTATAAATTCTTCTATGTATAAATAACACTAAGTCCAGTTAGTGCTACCTACATTCACATGGTTGTGGAGGCATCCACTGGGATATTAGCAACTTCCCAGTGGCCAAACCCTCAAAGAAACTTAACTCTATACTCCCCAACACTTTAAACTACCAATAGCTCCTAAACCAGGAGTAAGGCCATATAAGGCCCTGTGCCATCCCATGCTGTAATGTTGACTGGCTTGATCTTATACAGTTCTTGTGCAGGTAACCACAGCTGCTGTGAATTCATAAGAGAAACAGCCATGTCATGTCCAGAGGACAGCATTTCACAGCTCTTCTCCCCATTCTTAAGGCTCACACATTCTTTCTATCTCCTCTGCCATGGTGTACCTTGAGCCAGTGTGGGTAGAGGGTGGGGGATAGGGAATGATAGAGATGTTCCATTTAGGGCTGAGCATTTAACAATGATTTATTCACATGCCTTTGGTAACCATGAGTCTCTGTACTGTTACTCACTGCAAAAAGAAGCTTCTCTGGCCAAGGTTAACAGTAGCACTAATCTATGGATATAGAAACATAACTATTTAGAAAATAGTTTGATAATATGGCCATTTAGCAAAATGAAGGAAGTAATAGGTTCTCTCTTAGGGCCTATGACCTCTCTAGCTGTAGGTTTTTGGTTAAGTTAACATTATCAGCCATGAATTTTCTCCTGTAGAGCTGGCCTTAAATCCAATCAGAAAGGTGTTGGTTACCCTCAACAGTCATGCCACTATTTCACCAAAGGGAAAATCTTACTCGGCAGGTTAATACTATAATATTCAGGGTCAACAATAGATCATCATTGATGTCTTTTTTCATCTGGTGCACCTTCTAGCAATATGAAATCTAAGGGACCATGATTTTGTTCATTTATGAATGATCTATAATACCTAATACACCAATAGGCATGTAGCAGATGTCAGTCAAATTTTCTAAAGTACAAATGAAGACTAAAAGAGATGATACAATTGAAGTGCACTAAAGGTGCATCTATACTTACATCCACAAGGAAGACTGACTTAGCTATATGGAAATAGCTCTCAAATAAAATGGCAACATTTTTGAGCCAATTTTCATATAAAAGATTTGTCCATATTTCTTCCCTAAATATTTTTCTTCTCTTTGGGAGGGAGCAGATAATTGCATATTAATCTAGTTAAGACCTTGTAAAGAACAGACTCATAGAGTTCAAACAGATGAATTGTGTGTAAATGTGACAACAAAGAGTTGTTTTTAGGTCTCTTTCTTGTGGTTGGTCACTTTTATTTCTCAGGAATTTTCTAGAAAGTCAAGATGAGGCCGAGAGAATGCAGCAGTAAGAGATAAGATTATTCTAGAATGTTTAATCTTATTACTTAGAGAAATCAGAGGCTTTGCTGATCTCCTTCATTTTGATTCAAAAGAAATTGTCTTGAAGCTGACCTCTACACAAAGACATGGTCTCAGCAAGCAGCTGGGTGTGTCTGGCCTTATTCTGCCTTATAAACATTAGGATTCTGCCAACTATAGTACAAACTGTCTCAAAATAAGTACATAGAAGCCTACTTTTCAAAATACTGGACTATTTAAATCTGTAGCTGAGATTCATCTTTCACTATGAAGCCACATGCCTATCCAGCTTTTCCAAATGTGAGAAGAATAAAAAGTTTTATATTTAAAAAACTTTATATTATATTATATTATATTATATTATATTATATTATATTATATTTGCCCTGTTTTGAGAACATACACACACACACACACACACACACACACACACACACACACACACACACATACATTTTCCCACTCTTCAGGTTTATAGTTGAAATAACACTTGGAAGAGTGCCTTAAACAAAGTGGTTATTTCGTAGATACTTTTGAATGCATATTGAATGAATAAAATCTGGTTCAAAGAGCCAGTTTATAGAATGTGTTTGTGACTGGCAATAATACTGTTCCTTTTCTCTCCAGAAGGCACTATACTACTTTTTAAAGGCAGCAAAGGCTGGGAGCGCAAATGCCATGGCATTTATAGGAAAGGTACATTCCAGTTCATCAGTACTTGATATTTCCTTAAAAGCTAAGAAACACGGGAACTACGGGATGTCTTGATTCATAAAGTGGCCTGCTGTCAAGCATAAAGACCTGGGCTTCAATCTCCACCATCCCTCCCCGCAACACACAAAATAAGCCTATCATGGTTATGCAGGTCTGTAACCTCAGTTCTGAATAGGCAGAGGCAGGCAGATTTTTGGAGCTCATTGGCCAGCTAGTCTAGCTGAATCAGTGAGTCTCGGGCTTAGTAAGAGACCCTGCCTAAAAATGTATGGTAGAAGGGCCACTAAGATTGCTCAGCAGGTAAGACATCTGCTGGGAAATTCTGGTGATCTGAATTCAATCATCAGAAACCACATGAAAGTGGAATAAAAGAATCAACTCAACAAAACTGTCCTGCTGTGGCATACATGCTAGCAATATGGCCGCCCCAACACACATACTTGCATACATGTACACGCAAAATGTAGCCCTGACTGGCCTGAAGCTTGCTACATAAACCAAGTGCTGGCCTCAGACTCACAGAGATCCATCTCCCTAAGCCCCTTGAGTGCTGAGATTAAAGGCATATACCACTACTCCTGGCCAAAAATATATATATATTATTATTAATTAATTAATTAATTATTATATAAGGTAGAGATCCAACAAGGAAGACAGTCAATGTGATTTCTGGGCCTACACATGCATATCACTCTTATACACACACACACACACACACACACACACACACACACACACACACACACACCTAAGAAATGGACTTGAGATGCAGTTTAGTGGCAAAGTGTTTTCCTAGTATGTACAAGGACCAATCAATCACTAGCACTGCAAATAAATAAATAAAACACACATACACACAGATGCACAGATTGACGAGTACAGCTAGTTGAATGCAGGGTAAGGTGTGAGCACACTTGAAGACCCCTTTTATACCAGCAGTTGAAGAGGCACTCAGCTGCAGCCAGTGGGTGGTACTCTGGAGATGACAGGAAGAAGCCTATTAGTATCTCAGCCTTTATCTGAGGCACTCACAGAACCTTGCAATACACCTGGCCTAAATTTCTCTGCAGAGAGTAGCTATGAGGCCCAACAGGTAACAGGCTAGATGTCATCAGAGACTGGTACAGACCCTGGAATGAGAAACAATTCTACACCAACCAAAGTCAAAATTGGCCCTTATGCCTCCTGGGAGGGGCTATTCTCTCCCATAAAAACACTGCCTTCTCCACTCCACAGGCTGCTTTGGCTCCCTGTAGCTGATTTGCATTAGTTACCATGGGAATGAGTACCCTGTTTCTAGAAATGCTACAAACTGTAATTTAGATGCAAGAAATATGAGAAAACATAAATAGGGTCCATTTGTCCTGGGGCAGCATCACTCTAGTGTGTGTGTAGTAGGTGACATTGGTTTCTTCTGCTTTCTTACTTGACATAAAACTAAGATAATGGGTACTACTTTAAAATGTATAATTCAGTGATATTTATTGTACTCACAATGCTCTGGCTATCGTTATTGATATTTAGTTTTTAAATAAGTGCATCACTTTTAAATGATTTTCCTATTGATATCCTCTTTTTTATCCATAGATGTACTTAGAGGGAAATACTGCTGCACCACAAAATAATGCCACTGCCTTCAAATACTTCTCCATGGCAGCCAGCAAGGTACACTCTCAGCCCACCACCTTGAACATATAAGATAACTGACCTCTATTTCAAGCAGACTAATGCCCAAGAATTGACTTCAAAATCCTAAGCCCCTATGATAAGTGTATAAAGTGAGGACATGACCACTCCATGATCTGGTTGAGAGGAAAGTTTTTACTGTAGATATGAGGGAGAGTACAGCCAGAGGCATCTGGAAGAGTCCAGAGCAGACATGGAAGAGGGGAGAGGGAGAGCAAATGAGGAGAACCAAGAAAGAGAGCAAAGACGGGAAGACAAAAGGAGATCAAGAGAGCAAGCATGTGGCCAGAATGGCAGGGTTATATGGGAATGAGAAGCTGTAGGGAGGGAAGCCCATGAGCTGGAGAAGTTTAGGGTAGGGGTGGGGTGAGAAGAGCTGGGAGGAGTCAGGGTGCCAGCATGGACTTTGTAACGGGTATTTGCAATAAACTGAGAGAACCTAATACACTCACTTTGGTATGCTATTAGGCACCACGGGTAGCCATTGGTCCAGAGTTTCTTTTGGACCTGACAATAAGCCTAAGAAAGGACTTTGGTGTCCTAGAGGAGTATATCATCAGCAATAAAGTACTGAGCTGGAGCATGGAGGGATATGGCCTGTCTTCTGTCTTTTGGTAAATGAAAAGGGCAGTGACTCAGCCACCCTTGCTGGAGCCAGCAGGAAGTAGACAGAAAGGCAGTTTCCCTCTCCCCTGAGCAGTAGAGGAAGCCATGACTTGGGAACAGGAAATGTAGGGTAGGAGTGGGGAGGACACACTAATCACTAACTGCAATAATGTAGTCACCATCCAGCTTTTCTCGGGGACAGTTTATCTAAAGGCTAGAGCCCCAGCAGCCCATGTGGAAGGTTGTTGGGGCAGTGGCCAAGGAAAGGTGATGAAGAACATGATTCTCTGGCTTGAGCATCATTCCTGCAACTTTTCTGTGCCTCACTTTCCCTATCAGTAAATTCAGAATGTAAGATTTGCCTGACGTTGTCCTATTACAAATCATGAAAGCATTGCCTGGCATATAACAGTTGCTGGATATTAACAGTTGTCTTTTGTAAGCTGGTTCTAGTTAGGTAGAGTGAACCTCAAAGCATAGCTAAGGCAGAATAGCTTGCAGCTATGAGGGAATATAGAAAGGGTGTGACAGTTGACCCTCTGTATACCATGTTCCATATGCATGCATTCAACTAATCATGAATCCAAAAACTGTAACGGAATGAGTACAGAAATTTTCTTGCCTCTTATTCTCTAAACAGTATAAAAACCATTTACATCACCTTGAGGTTGTATTTGTTGTGTTATATAGAGATGATTCAAAGTATAGGGAATGTGCATAGGCTATATGCAATAGTCTGTGATCACATGTGAGAGGTCTAGAATCTGAGGACTTTAGTGTCTTTGAAGGTCCTGAAGCCCATCTCTTCCCACACCACTACCTGAGGACATCCATGATCTATCCCTGCTGCCGAACATGGCTTTAATCATAGCACTCAGGAAATAAAGGCAGGTAGATCACTGTGAGTTCAAGACCATACAGGGCTAGGTAATGAGACCCTATGTCAAAGGGGAAAAAAAAACTAAACAAAACCCAAGAAAATATCTTGGCTGTAGGCTCAGTGAAGCTGGTTCTGTCAAAGCAAACTCAGTAGGCTACCCAGAATCCCTTTTCTATGCAAAGAAAGACCTCATCCCACACCCATTGGCCTAGTCTTGGGAAATGCTCTGATTAACTCTCTGGCACCCACAATAGGAAGCATTTGTTTTTCCTGTCTTATGATTTTATTCTATAAACTGGCAAAAACAAGAAGCATTTGGATCAAGAATATTTTCAACTGTTCTCTGTCTTTACAAGCTGTACACTGCCTTAGGAGCCTGTTTAGGAATGACAAGCAGCCCATGGCTGCTGCTCTTGTGGTAAATTGACTGAGGGGCTGGTCCTCGGCACCTCTCCCTTGTAATTTGTATGAAATCACTGCTCAAGGAGACAGTTATCTGGAACACCACTAGATTAGGGAGACAAGGGAGGGCAGGCTTAAAGGAGGTAACTGAGGACAATCTTTTGTAATCTGGCAAATAATACGGACTTGTCACCCCGAAGGAATAATGCCAGGAAGCTGGGCATAAATTAACTCTGCTCCCCAGATGCTAAAGGATTTGTAACTAGCAGTGACCCAGGCTAGTTATACTTTAACCTTAGCTTCTCTTCTTTATGAAGGAAGTCTAAAACTATATTGAAAGTAATTCTTCTTGATAGCATTAGGTTGTCACAACCATATTCCATAGCTTTTGCCAGAATAACTTGTTAGAGTTCTCATACATGTTTTTGTTTTGCAACTTAAAAATAAAATGCTGTTCTTGGTATTTAGCTATAGCTCAGTCAGTAGACTGCTTGTCTGATGTGCACAGAATCCTGGGTTTGATCTTTACATTGAATAAAGCAGATGTGGTGATACATGCCTATGATCCTAGCACTCCAGAGGTGGAAGCAGGAGAATCAGGAGTTACATATCAAGTTCAAGGCTAACCTGAGCAACCTGTCTCCAAAATAACATGTGGAGGGGGCACTATTTAATGTGCTTTAAAGTTCTATCAGTACCAGGACATAAAAGTACCGTTCACAAACTCCTTTGTCTCAGTTGTCTCCCTATCTTCATACATTTATCACACCCTTCTGTCCTGTAGTCCTCATTCTAAGTTCTACTCATCCTGAGCAGGGCTCGATCCTTGTTCCCTCCACTAAGCCTCCCTACATCCTTTTGCTCACAAAACTCTTTCTTTTGAATTAGTGTTGTATTCTCTACTCTAGCATCTAGAGCTTTCTGCCCTCTAGCTTCTTTTCTATGGTCTGGAATCTATGTCCCCTCAACTTGAGGAGGACAAGGTCCTAGCCTCTTGCTAAGCTTCATTAAATGTCAGCTAAATGGCCATCTGCTCCCGAGGTTCATGTCCCTTAACTAATCAAGGACACTAAGCCCTAACATGGAAGTTGTGTACTGGGAAGTTGGCTACACATATGTTTTGGTCAGCCCACAAAGTGCTTTTCAAATCAGTAAATGTCACATCAAACCACAGACAATCAAATCTTTTTGTGGTTCATGATCGTGATAATCCATGTGAGATCTACCTCCCTTAAACCTTGTTACCATGTTGGCAAATGAAAATACAATTTTGGATTTCCTTTTAAAATGGCAAGAGCTGAGCAGGATTACTGTCCTGTGTGGTAACAGCAGGAGCAGAGAGCTACCAGTGGCTGCTGTCCCGAGACAAGGCAGGTCCCCTCTGGCTTGCCTCCCTCTCCTCTGTTCTACACTTGTCCAAGTCAAGTCACCTCAGGTAGGACTCAGTGACAGAGCAAAGGATGCTTCCACCACATCCAGCTTGGCACACCAGCGAGTTTACTGGCTTACCTATAGAGCATGGGCAAGGGTGACTTAGAGCAGTGGTTCTCAAGCTTCCTAATGCTGTGACCCTTTAATGTACTTCCTCATGCTGTGCTGACCCCAACCATAAAATCATTTCATTGCTACTTCAGAACCATAATTTTGCTATTGTTATGAATCATAATGTAAATATCTGATATGCCAGTTGGCCTTAGGTGACCCCTGTGAAAGGGTTGTTCAACTCCCGAAAGGGGTCATGACTTAGAGGTTGAGATCCACTGACTTAGAGGAACATGGATGACCCCAGAGCAAGCTACCCCACTGGAAAATCTCAGCGCAGCACAGACAACGGCTTCATCATAGCTGCATAAGCTATACACTCCAGGGAGACCCCAAACCACAAGATCTGCAAATGAAGCAGAATTCCATACATCAGAAAGAAGGGTGTAAAAGGAAACATCTGGAATCTCACTGAGTCTACTGACTCCTCCTTCTTCTATGATGAAACATCAATAGGCCCGATTGTGAGGGTCTCTTGCAAGCAACCACAGCCATTCTGATGATGAAGGTAACGGCTGTCACACTCAGAGGGCAGCATCCTACGACTCCTTACGTCACCAGCACAGAGTATGGAGAAGTCAGAGTGGGCCACTCTGTGCTAAGATTCTAAATAGGTGCTCTGGGCTCACCACCATTGAGTTACCAGTGAGAGAAGAAAGTTTGCTCTGGCTGTTACAGTCCTTTCCCTTTGTCCTTCCTCTCTTTCCCTGCCCTCTCATTTTTTTTTTTTTAACGTTTAAATGACGCTTCTTAGATAATAGACTCACTAGACTTTGCCACATCCATCACAATAGGTCTTATTGTTTCCAGAGCAGAGTAACAGTGACCACTAGAAATCACAGGTGGATGGAAGAGAAAAGAGAAAAAAGGGCTGGGATATAGCCCAGTTACAGAATGTTTGTGTGGTTCCAGGCCTCAGGATTAATACCCAACACAAAACAAACAGGGAGGACTTTTATGCCATGTAGTTAATATTGATGGAATATCCAAAGGATTTTTTTTAATAATATTCAGTCCTTTGAAATGCACAGGCTCAAAGCTGAGATTCTTGAGATGGTATTTAAAATATGCCTTCTCTGCTTCTGTGCTCTTCCCAGGTCATGGGGGCATGCTCTGGCTGCATCCACAGAACTAAATTTAGGTTGTTAGGAGACACTGGAGAGCTTTTTATCAGAATTTAACTTCCTGAGGAAACTCTGTAAGCCTATAAAACAGATCGATGAACAGATCTGCTGAACGAAAGCCAAGTGGCCAAGCTCTGGCTTCTTACACAGCCACCAGAGGGCAAAAGACATGAGGGGAGAGAAGAAAAGATGGAACTGTGTTGGAAAGCCACTGTGTGCGTGTGTGCATGCATGCATGCATCCCACAACATATGGAGATCAGAGAACCACTTTCAGGAAACTATGGCTTCCACGGGTCCTAGGGCTATGACTCAGGTTGTTCTACTTGCACACCAAAGAGCTTTACCATGAGCCATATGGCCTGTCATTTTAAGGTTCACCCTTCATCTAGTACTGATACACTAAATATCGATATACCAGAACATGTGCTCATGGAGCACTGCCTTCCTCATATTGAAACCACCCCATTTTTAGAGTTCTAAGTATAAATTAGAAAAAGAAATGGTAATTTGGCATCAGGCAGACATTTGTCATGTTGTGAGCAGTTGAATTTGAATAAACATACACCACATAACAGAATATATGCAAATAATAAATTATTAACTGTTAGCAGTGGTTGCACTGAAATCCAATGTCCTAAAATGTTATTTGGCTATTGATATCAACTCCCTTTGGTAGGTAACAATCATTTTAATAGACCTTCCCATTCTAGAAAATGAATCAATCATTCAAGTCTCGGCCCAAATGTCACTACCATGGTACCTTGATTCTCCCATGTTCCTAGACTCAACCAAACAGTCAAGTGCCCCCTTTTATCTGTCCACAACATTCTCAACTTATTTTACTTCAGGACTCACTACATTCAGCATGACTAAGGAATAAGACTCACATAACAGGGCTTGGCGGTGTTGGCCTATCATCCTAGCACTTGGGACACTGAAGCAGGATGATTGTACGTTTGAGTACAGCCTGGGCTATTTGGTAAGAACTCTAAAACAAAAAAAACCAACTGAAATGAGGGAAAGGAAGGAAGGAAGGAAGGAAGGAAGGAAGGAAGGAAGGAAGGAAGGAAGGAAGGAAGGAAGGGGAAAGAAAGGTGACTCACTTCTTTGATATGGCTCAGAACCCAGGAGTCCATGACCCCCAAGGCAGAGTTTACCTTTACTCTGCCCAGTGCCTCTTATGGAATCACCCACAAAGCAAGTACTAAGTGCTCAATGAAAGGATAAAATAAAAACCTGACTTCCATTTCCTACTGTTGTGTACTAGTCAAAGGGGTGACTAAAGGAAGGTGTGAAAGGGCCTAGAGAGGCCGAATGACTTGCCATCCTCCTCATTCATGGCCTTGGCCATTTCTTACTGGGTGCATTTGAAATACTTGAATTGATTTTGCAGTAATTGTCCTTATCATAGATTTTTACAATTCTTCTAGGGCAATGCAATTGGTCTTCATGGACTTGGTCTCCTTTACTTTCATGGAAAAGGTGTTCCTGTGGTAAGTTCAATAACCTTGCCGTCCCTTCAACATATTTCTAGCATTTTTGCAGTTAACATTAATGGTTATGCATTCATGTATAGGAATTCGTTTTTATTGTTTGATTAGACAAACTAGTATATCTGACAGAGAAAGAAATGATTCAGTAAAATCTTTGCCAAAGAGACAGAGGAACAAGCCTGTGACGAGAATAGCATCCACATTGTGTCTGAGACTCACAGGGTCAAACCAGCTTTTGAAACAGCTGCCTCCTGAAGATTTGATTGATAGAGAAATTTATCTTCTTAGCTTAATATGTCTTTTGAGTGACCTTCCCTCATCTAAAAAAACCAACTACCAATATAGAAAAATACAATTTATAATGAAATAACATGATGATTTCTTTATGGAATCTAATATAATAATGAAAATGTATTATATTTCTGGTGCTATTTTAACTAGCCTATAGGACACTGACAGTACTCTTAAGCTGGAAAGTGGTTGTTACCATGGAGTTATGCATATAACTTTGAGTAATAAGTGTAATTATCTTTCAGAATTATGGTGAAGCACTTAAATACTTCCAGAAAGCTGCAGAGAAGGGATGGCCTAATGCACAGTTCCAGCTAGGCTACATGTACTACTGTAGGTACCACAAATATGGCTACTTTACTTAGAAGGATGGATGCATTAGTAAATCTTCTCGTCATAGAACAAGCATCAAATGGTTGCTGTGAGTGGCTTGCAAAGAACATTAAGGCATCAGTTTAAAGAGAATTTTAAAGAAACCTAAAGACTTGGACATTAGTTGAAAGGCTGAGGAGATACAGAGGCAGGATGCTCACCTTTGACTAGGTTAACTTTGAGATTCAAGGGCTGGAGAGATGGCTCAGTGTTAAGAGCACAGGCTGCTCTTCTAGAGAACCTGGATTCAATTCCCAGCACCCACATGGCAGCTCACACCTGTCATAACTCCAGTTCCAGGGGATCTGACACCTTCACATCAACGCACATAAAATTATATATATAACTTGAGGTTCTTGTGATAGCAGCATACATACACATGCAGAAGTAACGATGGCACTCACAAGAGAGGTCAAGGCTGAGGAGAAAGATTTGAGACATAAACATATAGGTGTAAATTAAGAGTAGTTGAGCTTGCAAAGGAAAAAGAAAGACTGTGAGAAAAGGGAAATATGGCTATACTCATAAATCTGGTGATCCCTTTTGGCATCTTGAAAGGATAAGCCAAAGAAGAATGGTTGTCAAAAAGAACAAAATCCTGGAAGGGGAAAAGGGTTGACAGGGATCCAAAAGGGCGAAAAGACAGAACTTTGCAGATACTGTGTACATTTTACTGATAATGTAGCACAAAGTCTGATGATAGAGTAGTGGAGGTGGAGGAAGAGAGTTGGGGGAAGGGCAGAGAGAAGAGGAGGAGGAAGTGAAAAGGCAGGAGGGAGAGGAGAGAAGGAAGAGAGGGGAATGAGGAGGGAAGGACAGAAAAATGATTCATTACCCTTATTGCTTGGTCAATATGGAGAATCTTGGTGAGATTATTGTATGTATTGGAATGAAGACCAGTTGATAGTGGGTTAGGGTGTGAATGCAAGGTGAGAAAGAAGAAAAATATTATTTCCAAAATGTATCACTAAGAGAAAAGGAACTAAAGAGAACAACATACAAGAAGGAATTTTTATAACATGATGAGAGACATGAACATAATTATAATTGATTAAGAGGAAGTTCTGGGAAAAGTTGGTGGCGTTAAAATCAGATTGATCCCAGGTAGGTGGAGGCCTCAGCGTCTTGATAGAGAAGTGGGATTTCTCATCTTGCAGCACTGGAAGGCAAGTGAAAATACAGGTACATAAACTTGGGGTAGGATGGTGAGGAGGAGGGACAAGTGAGGGAAGATAAGGTTGGGACACCCTCAGTTAGTTCACAGGCAAAAAATACTGCCTTCTTAGAGCAAAAGTGAGGTAGTTAGGGGAAGGGGCCTCAGACAGTGATGGACATTTATTGAAAGAGTGAGTGGTCAGGACAAATCGCAGACATCTGAACATGACTTCATCAAGTCCATCATGGCAGAGATGGAGCCTGGACAACAGCCAACTCTCTCAAGTAGATCACATCTAGTCAAGAAGTCTGCTGACGTTTGCCACTGTGGGTCCAGCTCTAGAGGGCCTGTTTTGTATTGTATGTTTGACATCATGTTCTCCTAATTCACTCCAAGCCCTCAATTTAGATCTGTACTTGCTGGAGTGTCTAGGAAAGAGTAATAGTAATGGCTTACATGTTCCAGTTCGTTGTACTCTCTCAACATATGGGAACCCCACAGCTTACAGCTGAGCAGACTGAGTCATACCAAGGCCACACATCTTATCCAAGACTACACAGACAGGATGGATTCAATTCCAAGTGATCTGTCACCAGAAGTTTTGCTCTTTTTAATTTTTTTTCAAGTTTTATTTATTTACTTATCAGTTTAGACATAGAGACTCACTATGTAATCTGAGCTGCCTTATACTCACTGGCCCTCATTCCGTAGTCTCCAGAATATTGTGATTTCAGGTGTGTGCCACCATGCCAGGCTGAGCCATAGCTCCAGCTTAATTCTTGTGTGGCACTGCTGTTGAAAGCCAAAAAACTTTTGAGCTGGAAGGGAATGTAAAGCTGATCCAGGGAAAGGTCCTTCTTTTTTGCAAGTGAAGTCCCTACATGGGAATGACTCAGAAAGAGGTTAATAACAGTAACAAGAGAACTGCGCCAAGAACCTCTCCTGTTAGAGATCTACTGACTGCCCAGCACCAAATGCCTCTGCCTTTCCTTCCTCCA